>NC_081183.1:87428582-87600789 GCF_029867415.1 Vicia villosa
CAGTACGGAAATCAATTTACCTCTATGGGAAACCGATTTCTTGAACAAAAAACACATATTTTTTCCATTGGACTGTTGGAAATCAATTTATCCCTGTGGAAATCGATTTCCTGAGAGAAAAACATGTATTTTTTCTACTAGATTGTTGGAAAGTGATTTACCACTCTAGGAAATCGATTTTCTGAGCGAAATTCTGAAAAATTCTAAAACTTGAAAAACCCATAACTTTTTACTCGAGTGTCTGTTGGAAAGCTAACACAATGAACTATAACATGGTAGAATAAAATGATTCATAGGGTGTAGACTCCTATTATTTGTATTAGGATTGAGTGATGAGACAATGTAGTGATAACATGGTGAGTATGCTCTTTGTTATGAATTGACGTAACTGTGTCATGATATAACTTGATAATTGTTTTCTTTGTGACGATACGATATTATTGAAATGATGATGTGTATTCTCCTTTTGATGAAATAATGAGGCCTTGGGTAATTAAACACTAAGTATGCTTTTATTAGGGAATTGAATTAACCGTGTTATGTTGTTACTTGATTTGTGCACCATGATATTTGATGTTATAATGATGATATATGTATGTATTAAACATGCGATGAGGTATGATTAATATGATGAATTGACGTTCTTATGATGATAGAATTGATGGGATTTCTTGATGTAATGATGTTATAACGATGTGTAAATAAGCGATGTGTAAGACGTGGCCTGTGTTGGTATATTTTGTTGATGTGGGTCGTGTTGTTGCATGAGTTGTGGTTACATGATAGTGTTGCATGCATTTCACTATGATTTATCCCTTGTGGCAAAAGCGATGTGGCCATGTATGGCAAAGCGGTGTGGCCTTTTTATGGCAAAGTGATGTGGCCTTTTATTGCAAAAGCGATGTGTTATTGTACCACATGCATGTAGTCAAAGAAGTCAGTCTCATTACATTTTGTAATGTTATGGTTGAATAAGATTTAATTGTATGATCGTGATGTGTGATTGTTGAAACTGCAATGTGGATTGATGAGATGCATGAAGTATGAATAATATAATTATGTATGTCATACTTTATCTGCTCGTTATCATATTTTCGTTTATATTGTTATGATATCTCACCCCTTCTGTTTGAATGTTACCTCTACGTGGATAACGCGCAGGTGACAAATATTAGAGTTGCTTGAGGTATGGAGTGGCGCCTAGTATTGTGTAGATTGAGTCGGGTCTTGCTCTGATACGTAACAATGGGGATGAACGCTTGTTTTGTTACTATGTTATGAACTGTTTTTGAAAGATTGTGAGAGCATTATAGACTCTCTTTTATTTGTTGTGATGTTGGTTTTTTTAGTTTTTGAAGATGATGACTGATACGTTTGAATTGTTTTCGTTGCATTAATAAAATGAAGTTGAACACCATGATGATTGTGATGTCGGTTCATCCGAAAAAAGTGTATTATGTATCCATTTGTTAAATGTTTGAGCAAATTGTTTGATGTTGAAGATGTAGCATCCTATTTGACATTGATTTAGAATTTTAATTACTCTGATTTTTATTTAATTATCGATGGGGAAAATATGGTGTTACAGTGAGGCTTGCTCACACTGGCTTCCTTGAAGTCGGTGTTTATGCAATCTTGCAAAATATTTTCCCTCGATGTATTGAGGGGTGTGTAGGATGAAAATATGGATTTAGGGCCCCGGTAGGTGTCCTCGTCCAAGTAATTAATGCTCATGGCTCTTATGAAAACCATATAATATTTTCTTATATGTTTTGGTTAATTCTTTCATAGGGTGAGGCTGGATCCCCCAAGCTTTCTTGAAGTCAATGTTGGTACATTCTTGCAAAATATTTTCCCTCAGCATATTAAGTGGTGTGTAGGATGACAATATGGACCAGGTTATGCGTTCAAGTCACTTTCTTCATGATGCACGTTAGAATCTTCTTCAGTTGGGTGATTATTTGTTAAGTTCCCTAATCCTATATTCCTTTCCACCTCTTATTTTATTTTAAGAGGACCTTATCCACCTCTTATGCTATGAGATTTTTGTTCATAGTTTATATACGTTTGGACCTTGGTGTAAATGTTTTCAAGTTGGGTGCATTTTGTGGTAAAACATTGTGTGTCTTATGGATGTCTTGACTGATGTCATGACATACTTTGATGTGTTGTGCAGAATATGTTTGATTTGCTAATACTGGTTTTCCGTTGGATGTCATGCTGGATGTCATGACATCGGTATCTGACAGCATGGGCTGTTATGTTTTTCTGTTACAAATTATGTTATGTTTCCTTATTTATCTCAGGCTATATTTTGGGAAATTAACAATTATGTGCTGATTGTATATCAGTAAGAGACCAAGTAATTGGCTATGTTTTTAGCACCTTGAATTGTGGAAATTAGTTTCAAATTGTGGAGATATTCTAGGAGCTAATGATTGAAGTCCTAACTTTAAGGAGAATATCTTGGAATATTTTTAGCAAGTTGCCTTGGAGAATATCGTGGAGCTCTTTTAGCTACAATTTGTTTTGATTTGGCTCCCAACGATATATTAAGCTTCTAAATTTGGTTGTTGAGATATTTTAGGAAACTTGATATTGTTTCCAAGATTTAAGGAGTTTTTTTCTACAACAATAAGCCTATGGATTTACAAGATATTGTGCAGAGAGTTAAAAATCCCATGGACAGCTGAAGCCTATAAAAAGATACCAAGACCTAGGGAGATGTAGACTTTTGAATTCGTAGGTTTTGTATTAAAATTAGGATTGCATTCTTGAGAGTCTCTTGTGCAGATTGTAAGTCACCCGTGTATCGTTTATGATCATGAGGTTGATATATTGTTACTTAATAGCTTGATTAAGTTATTGCTCTTCTCAAAGCTTTTAAGTAAGAAAAGTATTGTTCTTGGATGAAGCCTTTAGGTAAATCCGAGTATTGGTCTTATCATGTTTTGAGAAGCTAGCCGGTTTTAGAAAGATGTAGTCTCTAGGGTTAGCCATGTAAGTGAACCACCCGGATTGTGGAATGGTCACTGATTTGTGCCTCGAAGCCTGTAGTAAAGAGGTTTATTTTACTCACTCAAAAGCTGTGAAGCAATGAGTGCAGTTTTGTTCTTGGAGGAAGCTTTGAAGCAACTTCAAGTTGTATTTATTTGTGTGCTTAGAATGTTGGAAATTAGGTCGTCGATGTAGTGGCTGAGTTGTTGATTGCTAGACATCATTGCAATGATTGGGAGTAAGTGGGGTTTCTCATATCTAGGGAGGACCTAGGTAGAAGGGTCATTGGGTAGTGATTAAGTGAGGAGTTGTAAACTGGGAGTTTAGCTCTGAATTGATACTGCTAATAATGGACTTCATCCATGGCTTGGTAGCCCCCAGAGTAGGTATTGTTGTATACCGAACTGGGTGAACAATTCTGTTGTGTTTTTATTGCTTTTCTGCACTGTTAACTGTACTCCTACCTTCTCTGTTTTTATAATGTCAGATCAGATGTCACGACATCCTTATATGACTTCTGAGTCTGCTGTCACCATAATTTCACTTGGTAAGAAGGTCGCTCATACTTCTAGCGTATTCCCTAGCTTTTCCTGAAACATACAATTTTTCCTTAACCTCTTTTCAAAGATCTAACACTTTAGTCTATCATTCAATCTCCCCACATCGATGACTACCTTAGTAAATTGGTTGATATATTCTGGCGGTGTTTCTTTCTTTTTTTGTTGGATTTCGTTGAGGAGGACTATTGTCTTGGGATTCTATTTCCAATTCGTAAACTGAGTTGTAAAAATGTCACACAATGTATTTTAGTATTCAATATAACCATCAGTAAAGGTTTTAAACCATCTCATGGCTGCCCCCTTGAGGGTCTTGACAAAACGTTGCACTTCATTACACTCCTGGCGTCATGGTAGTCAAGCATGGTGTATACATGTTCAACATGTTCATTTGGGTTGCTGGTTTCATAAAATCTATCCAACTTCAGTGGTTTTTGAAGGGATTTTGGAATATGATGTCAATGATGTAGCTAGTGAGCAGATTTCTCATGTTGTCAGGGGATTGGTATTCGAAGTTCTATTCTTTCCTTCTGTGAGGCTAGTGCGACGAGGATCTTTGATGGTGGAAACTTTCTAGAGGATTATGACTTCCGCCTCTACCCCTCGAGTCATTAGGAAGAGAGTGGTTATCTAAATACAAACGATGTTTGTGGAATCTCAGGTTTACCGATGTTGAGAGATGGCGTCATTGAGAACCACTTGAGGCACGGATTTGCAATTACTGTGAGGTGTTGCTTCTCATGGTGAGTGACCTCGGGGAAATGTGTTTTGTAGATTCTCTTTTACTCTAAGGAGTCTTTCAAGAAAGAGGTGTGCATTTTTCTACTACACCAAAAACTATAAATGCTGGTAAGCAATTTTTTATCTCTTTCCATTCCTAGACTGATCTGGAGTTGTTGGAGACTTTGGAGTATTCTTGCTTCAGGAATCTACGCTTGAAGTTGAGTTTGTTTGAAGGTTTAACCTTGTAGTAGTCGCTAGAGAGGTTGGAAGATCGGCAAGATTTGAAAAGTGCTCTAACCGATTGGGGGTTTGAAGCCTAAGAGGATGAGACGGTTGGAGAAATTACAAGGACTGGACCGGCTTCTCCTAGTGGATGAGGCAAAACTACTCTTGCGGGAGCAAGAACAGGTGTTGCCACTTCAAAGATGACGTTGGCATTATAATGAACGGTTATCCGAGCTGACTTAGACGCTACCATCACCAATATATAGTTAATAAAATATTAGAACAAAATATCAATCAGTTACGGTGCTACAATAATTAGGATATGATGGATTTTTGTGAAAATTCATGATAATTAGAAGTTGATTCTCATTAAAAACGCCATTGTTTTGTAGCGGAATAAGAGATTGACGACGCGGTATAGAGGAGCTCCTCTGGTATAGTGGTATGAGCCCCTCCTGTACGATATAGCAGAGGTGGGTCTGCAAGGTTAGTTATCCAACATCCAAGTCAGTGAGGTCAACATAAATAAATGTACTTATTATGGAGAATTATGGAGTGTGACAGGTTTACATGTAATAGGAGGTTAATATCATTCTCGCTTGATCTAACTCGGTTATGGGAGATCGTCTGATCAGATATGAAGGTGGTCATCGGACCAATAACTCGTATCAAGTGTGAGGCCTTCTTGCAAGACTCCACCTATTTGCTACCCTTCAACAAGGTTACCTTAGGTTGGGCCCTTGGAGTTGGGTCTTGCTAGACCTTAGGCCGACTCAGAACAATAACCTAAAATAATGTTCCGTAACATATTCACATTATATGTAAATTGTTGTATATGTGACGCAGTCGAAAGCCGCCCAAAGGAATAGCAAGCGCTAAACCTTGAATGAAAGCAGGGTTGCAAGCGCAAACCCTATAGATAAGCTCTGAAGTTCACCAGGAATAAAGAAAACTTTGGATTCTATTATAATGAAAGAGATAATCCTTATGGCCATGCCAAAGGTCTTTAAATACAGAAAACAAATAAACCCTATTAGGCCTTATGGGCCTTTAATCCAAAACAAAATTAAATAAAACAAATAAAACAGAAATTGCTTAAATATTAAAATTAAAATTGCTTAAATATTAAAATGCTTTCCGACGTGCGGTTTCTTCTTTGATATGCACAATCCTCCTACATCAGTCTCCTTCACTTCTGAAGAACTCGACCCCGAGTTCTCTTCTTGACAAAGAATTTCATCTGGCAGCTTGCTATAATTGTAAGTACCCACTGAAAACCTCTCCTTACGCCGAAATGCCATCACATTTTCTCCCCCATTGAAAACTTTATCGTTTGCCAGCTCATCTACAGTTAACTCCTTGAAACCCTTTAGGATCCCTAGCAGTTCTTCTGGAATTGTTGTTTCCTCCTGCTTTACAACATTCATCAACCCTTTGATCACCACTGGACAGAAACATTTAATTTCTTTTATAGCCTCATCAAGATCCTTTTCCATCTGCATCATCATCAAAAATCTATACTTCTTTCCTTCTGGATTCTTATCAAAGTGCAAAACAGGAGCCATAGCAATTTTATGTGTGCCCCATGTAAACATCATCACGTTATCCCGTCCTCGATAAGTGATATCATTATCAAACTTCCAAGGCCTACCAAGTAAAATATGACAAACATCCATATCAAAAACATCACAAAGTACCTCTGCTCTATAATATTTTTGAACTTGGGAGCCCTTACTTACCCAACTGAGGTTGTATGGCTTCTCATGTGGTTTTGTGGACAACTTCAAATAATCTACCAAGTTTTTCGACACCAGATTCTCCATGCTGCCACTATCCACAATTAGATTACACACTTTGTTCTTGATAAAACAATGTGTCTTGAATAAATTCTTGCGCTGCCCTTCGTCTTTGGATGCTAGTAACATTCGCTGAAACACAAAATTTACCCTCTCATCAGATTCTTCCACCGCAAACTCAACATTGTAATACTCATCGTTCTAAACTGTAGGATCTTCTCTTTCTTCATCTCCCTCCCTTTCTTCCGCAACAGCAACGACTTTCCTTGTTGGACAAACATTCGATTTGTGGCCTCTTCCGTTACAACGATAACATGTGTCTATAGCGGGTCTAGCATATGGATTATTCAGCCTCTGAATTGGTGCTTTACCCTGCTGCACACTACTAGAGCTGCTAGCCCCCTTATTCCCAAGTGTAATACGGTGAACTGACTTTTTAAAATGTTGCGGATAGCAAGAGTTGCCACCGACTTTTATTTTATCCAATATATAGAAAAGCTAAAAGAACAGAAAAAGACCTTTTAAAAGAGATTGAGTTCGGGGGGTAAGTTATACAAAGGGAAGGTGTAAGTCACCCTTTGTATCCATGGTTATCCATGGGCTCTTAATTGGTTAGCTCACTTTGTTTGTTTGAATTGTTTGAAAAGTGTCGTGTGTGAATAGTAAAAACTTTGTTTAAGGACTTTAGCTTGTAAATAAGCGTAGCCTTGTTTGAAAGTATTTTTTTAAAAGAGGTGTATGAAAAGTAATTTGAAAGTTTGAATGTGAGCAAGAATTTAAAAACACCTAACCTAAGATTGTCTTTCTTGTTCTTTAAGTCTTTCGGACGAAAAGGTCTATCCGTACCATGAGAGGGCAGGAAGTCTTTCAATTGGATGTTGAGGGTCATCGAGAAAAGTATCGTTTGCCATAAAATTGTCCCTGCCATAAGGAGGGCAGGTAGTCTAACGGAGGGATATAAGAGTCATTAATCTTTTTAGGCATCATGCGAGGATACCTTAGCAATTGGGACAATCATCATGTTTTACCGAGGCAACTTCGAGGGATAAAATTGATGATATCAATGAATAAGGCAACCTTTGCTTTAGGTATCCTCGGAATCGAGGGACTTGACTATTTAGTACAGTTAGTGGCAACAGGCAAAAATAAGGCAACAATATAAGGCAACAAGAAGGGTTACCCTAAAGGTGTGTGGGTGCAACAATCACGTGGTTAACTTCGATGATATTTATCTTGTAAATTAGTGATCTATGTTCAATTCATGGTTTATCACTCCCTAGGGTTACTAACCACGCAGTTTAAAATTGCAGAAATTAAAGACATAAAAAATAAAAGTCCTACGCTATTACAATAAACACCTGTAGGGCAGGGCAGAAAAATAAAGGCAGAAATTAAAGGCAGGAAATAAAACCTACAACTATTACAAGAAAACTTATTGCGACCTATACACATTTTCTAGAATTTAAATGGTAGAAAATTAAATAATTGAAATAAAGGCAGATAGTTAAATAAAAAGGCAGAAATAAAAAAGGCGCAATTAAAAAGGCAAAATATTTAAAGAAGGCATTCGACAATCACAGAGTATGGGATGAGAAGAGAAGATCGCAGTAATGAAGAAATTCAATGTTTAATTACAAAAAGTAAACTTAAACCTCGGTTAATGGGCAACACCTACCTTAAGATTTATAGGGTCATCTATGGTTTGTGAAGTTTAAAGGCTAACCCTACAAATCTAATTAAAGCCCTAAAATTATATGCTAAAATTAAATTAAAAAAATCTAAATAAAAAACTAAAGTTAAATTAAAACCCTAATTATATTAATTTAAATAAATCTAAATTAAATTGAATTTTATTAATTAAAAAAAAGTGTTAATCCTAATTAAAAAACTAACCCTAATTATTAATTTAAATAACCTAATCCTAATTATTAAGATTAATCAATTATTGTGGTTAATTGTTTAAAAAAAAGAAATTAAGTGTAAATAATAAAAAAAACAAAACAAAACATAAAAGTTGAAAAGAAAAGAAAACAAACATGGAGGGCGCTGGATCTGGTACATGAGGATCTTGGGAGTCCATGGTGGTCCTGCAAGGCTGTAGGCGTTGGATTTGTCTTTTGGAGGGATCCACCGGTCGACACGCGAAGGTGCATGATGAAATCGATAGGCTGCATGCGTAGGATCCTGTAGAAACACAAACAATGAAAATAACAAAACAATATTGGGACGCTGGGATCGAACCCAGAGCCCTTTGGTTGCATACCTCCATCTATGCCATCTACGCTGAGTGTATAATTTATTAATTCATTGGTCAGGATATAATAAATATAAAACGTGATTACTAATTGGAATAAATTCAAAGAAACCTGAACCGGGGCCCATTGATCCTTTGACGAGCCAAACAGAGAAAGGGAGAGAATTCCAATTTTTGACCAACCAATGAAGATCCCACACGCATGGTCCAGGGTCAACATCATCTTCTTCCTTGGGCTGCAAAGTTTCACTACAAATCTACTTCCGATTTGCTACGAAAATAGCTTCGATTCTTTGTAGCCGATTCCTGCAAAAATCACTCTTATGAAATACGACTTAAGAAATATCTCTAAGAGCCCAGATCACCTAAACGGCCTGCCACGAATCCAATGGTGATGTCCATTTTCCATGAAAATGCCTGAAGAATGGGATACGATGAACAAAGAGCTTGAAGCCCTAACAATGGTGGATTGCGACTCCGGCGTCCAACCTCCCATGTAATTGTTCCAACCTGCTCTAAATAGTCTCATGAACTCATCAGTAGCGTTAGTTCGAACAAAAACGCAATAGAATGAAAAATATGGAATTTAGAAGTTTAAGGAAAATAGGGGTTCGTGATGCACGCGTTTCATGAGCGTTTTGCCATAGATTTGGACTTGTACTTACCCCACATTATCTCAGGAACACGAATGAACGTTTGGACTTGCTTGAGGGCAACTGCAACTAGAGTTTGATGGTGCAACTTTGAAGAGAATTTTTTGGATGAGAAACCCTAATGCCTAAGCTGCCAGAACGAATCCTTGTGCATGAGAACCTTATGAATATATATTAGGGAGATTAGGTCAAGAAAAATAGAAAGAATCAATGTTATTGATTGAAAAGAAATTGATTTGAAGATATGCTTCCAAACTTTCTTTTTTTTGCTTCAATTCTATTTTCCAATAATTTCCACGTTTTACTTGGCCTCAAGATTGTTTAAGATGTATAAAATATATGGAGAATCAATCATGTGATCTCTTATTATTTAAATTATAATTTTATTTGATTTAAAATTGAATTTAAATAAATAAATTCAAAAGTAAATGGAATAAAACTATAAAATAAATAAAAATTAATCCATGGGCCTTCTATGAGCTTAAAATCACGTGGGAAACTTGAAATTAAAGGCCCAAAACTCAAAAGTTCAAAATTCACCAATTAGTGTTTCATGCTTTTCTAAAAAATCGACCAACTTGTACTAAGCATATCTCTCTCATTTTTTATCGTATGGAGATGATCTATAACTTTTTGAAAAGCCCAAGATGTCCTCTACAAGCAACTTTGGAAACTTTTTTGCATTTGAGGATCTTATCCTGATGATATGGCTCTTAAAAAAAACGACTTTTTGCGATCTTCTAGAAGGACCTGTAATGTTTTGGCTCATATCTCCCAAATGAAACATTTTTGGCCTTGGCATTTGAGAGAAAAGTTGTAGAGAATTCAATTTCCTTTAAAATGAACTTTGGTTGGGAAATTTCTGATGTTCCATGTGAAAGTTATGGCCGGTGATCAGTGGATTTCACACGTATTTTTACCGCTGTTTTTAGTTATCTTTAAGTATTTTATTTTATGTTTTAATTTATTATTCGTCATGTTATGCTTTGGTTTTGTGTTTAAGTGTTTGCAGACTCAGATGAATGAAGTGGAGAAAATCAGTGCAAAACGTGAAGAAATTGATGAAAAAGCACATGGCCTGGCCAAACGCATCTCCACACGCGTGTGGAGCCTGCACAAGTACATCCTGCTGCTCAAACGCGTCCCCAGACGCGTGTGGAAGTGAAATATTGAGGTCTGCTGGCCAAACGCGTGCCCAGACGCGTCCCAGACTCCCACACGCGTGCCCACACGCGTCCAGCAAGAGAAAAGTGCTCCTCCTGCCCACACGCGTCCCTGGACGCGTTTCCTGATTCCACACGCGTGTCCACACGCGTCCCAGCAGCCAGAATTGCAAAGGAAATTGTCCCTCTGCCAAGACGCGTCCCCAGACGCGTGCCAGAAGAGCCAGACGCGTGTCCACACGCGTGTGCACGTGATTTTTGGGCCTGTGTGCTGAAAAGCCCAGAATGACAGTAATAAAAGAACCAGAATGCGTTTGGACAAGGGTTCGATGAATTTAGGAGCGAAAATACACTGTAGAAGGCTGGAGAACTCAGATTCTATGCAAGGATTGAAGATTTCTATGAGCTTTTGCCATTGAAGATTGGATTTCCTTCATTTATCTGTAATGTCTACAATTTACACTATGGTTTTTGTTATTTTCATGAGTAGCTAAACCCCCCATTGCTAGGGGGGTGACCCTGATTCTGATTGTGATGAATTTATTCAATTGATGCAATAACTATTTTACTTTTCATATTTGTTAATTTGTTCTTCATCCGTTAATAATGCTTTATCCGTCGAAAAAACGGATTCTGAATATGAATGAATAGTGTAGCTGGACGGCATATTATTTGTGGACATGATTAAGAACATATAATATTTATATCACCTAGGACTAGGGATATCATATTGCAACCGGAATTTCTTGTTATTGGAATGCTTGATCATAACCGTAATTATCTATGGACATAGTAATTAGGTTGTGAGGTCAAAGATCTTTTCACTAAGGCCTTAGGATTAGATACTCTAAAGAACCGGTAATTAACTATGAAAAGCATGTTATTGTGTTGAGACAGAGAATTCATTGCATGAAGAATCATTCACCGTCCCTAGCAATCTACTCATCTCTGTTCATCGTTCTATTATTCTGTTTATTTACTTTATTTGCAAAACCAATCAAAACAATCTGTTGAACTTTTGTTTAATTGAAACACTGATAAAACTCTATATCGTCAAGCAGTCCTTGAGATTCGATACTTGGGATTTTCCCATTACTACTACATAGGCAAAAATAGTACACTTGCTATTTTCCTATCAAGTTTTTGGCGCCGTTGCCGGGGACTGCCAAAGATAATTGAGTTTTAGATTTATTTCAATTAAAATTTTGTTGCTCTGCGACTAAAATTTTATTTTCTGCACTATTTATTTTTCCTAATTCTAATATTTGTCTAATCTGTTTATGCGAGGTAAGACCTCAGCTGAATTTCTTTTTGACGCAGAAATTGAAAGAACTTTGCACGCAAGGCGTAGACAAGTTCGGTTGGCTAATCTGGAACCTGAAGAGGAAATCGTGTCAGTTCATTCCGATTCAGAGTCTGAAAGTGAAGAAGAAACCATGGGTGAAAATCCTCCTCCTCCTGAGAGGCTCCTTGGTGACTATGGTGTTGCAAACACACCGGGGGGAAGACAAACAATTGTCAACCAACCGGTAAATGCTGCAAATTTTCAACTACACCCAAGCACAATCAATCAGCTTGAAAGGAAACCTTTCACCGGAAAGGTCAACGAAGACGCAAACAAGCACCTACAGAGATTTCTGACCATGAGCACAACTCTAAAAATTGATGGTCATACTGAAGAAGCAAAGAGACTGAGGATGTTCCCTTTTACTCTAGCAGAAGAGGCAGAAGAGTGGTTCTATTCGCTACCAGCGGGCAGTATCACATCGTGGGGAGAGATGGAAAAAGCTTTCCTAAATGAATATTTTCCAGCTTCAGTTTTCCTACGAAAAAGGTATGAAATTCTGAACTTCAAGCAAAAGGAGGGTGAGTCTTTGGGGGATGCCTATAAAAGGTTCAAGAGGACCTTGGTGGCATGTCCGACACACAATATGGATAAAACTGAACAAATGCAAATGTTTGTGAACGGGCTGAGAATCAAGACAAAGCAGTTAATCGACACAGCAGCTGGAGGCTCAACAAACTTCACAACAGCCTCTGGTATCATCAAGATCATTGAAGCAATAGCTGCAAATGAGCATTTGGAGCTGTATGATAGGTGTGCCAGTAAACCAGAAGGAGTCATTGATCTCAAGCTGGAAACCTCAAAAATCCGAGTTGAAGATGCGATAGCTGCAGAGGTAGAAAAGAGACTAAAGGCTATCAATATAGGTACTCAACAGGTTGCTCAAGTGCAACAAGCTCAACATGTAATCTGTGAAATTTGCAATGGTCCTCATCAAACTGTTTGTTGTGTCGCAACTCCCAAGCAAGTTGAAGAAATCAAATTCTTGCGGCAAAATAATCCTTATTCTAACACCTATAATCCTGGGTGGAAGAATCATCCCAACTTCGCTTGGAAAGATCAACAACAACAACAACAACAAGGCCCTCAGAAAGCGGAGTGGGAAGTGGCTATCGAGAGATTGGCTGGACAATGCTCTCAATTTCAAGAAGAGACAAGAAACAACCATAGGAACACCACAGCTTCAATCAAAAATCTAGAAGTTCAGGTGGGTCAAATAGCACAGCACCTCACTCTACAGGCTCAAGGTAATTTTCCTAGTTCAACTGTGAAAAATCCGAAAGACCAAGAGAAGATTAATGCAGTTACAACAAGGAGCAAAAGAGTGGCTGAATCTGAAAAGGAAAAAGAGGAAATAGATGACCCGATGTTAATAGAGGTGGATTTGGAAATAAGAGAGAATCCGAAAGAGCTAGAAGTTGTGATACCACCGGTTAAACCAGTTGAAAAAAAAAAGAAAGATGCTGAACCGGCGATCAAACTACCTTTCCCTTCCAGAGTGACAAAGAAGAAGTCAAAAGAGAAAGACTTCGAGAAGTTCACTAAATTGTTCAAAAAGCTAGAGGTAAATCTACCATTCTTTGAAGCACTTGAGCACATGCCCTTGTATAAGAAATTTATGAAGGAGGTGTTGGTGAAAAAGAGATCAGTGGAAGGAGAATCAAAAATTGCAACCGAGAAGTGTGGAATAATCTCGTCAGAAAGAAAGATCCCAATAAAAAGGAAAGATCCTGGAGCGGTAGCGATACCATGCACTATCAATAATATAACATTTAAAAAGGTACTCCTCGATTCTGGTTCTAGTGTGAGTTTAATGCCTTTGTCCATTTTCAAAAAGCTTGAATTGGAAAAGATTAGTGAGAGTAAGACACAGTTAAGGTTCGCTGATCACACCATTAAGAAGTCATATGGGGTAGCTGAAGATGTACTAGTGGAAGTTGATAAGTTTGTATTCCCTGTTGACTTCCACATCATGGACATTCCGGAAGACGAAGAAACTCCTATCCTTCTGGGGAGACCATTTTTGTCGACAGGCCGCTGCAACCTCGACATTGAAAAAGGAACACTATTGCTGAGATCTTTTGATGAAGAAGTAACATTGAAGATGTTAGGAGTTAAGAACCATAGGGCGGTTGTAAAAGATCAAACTTCTGGTGGTATGATAGAAACTGAGAAGAAAGACAAAAGGCCTGAGCAGCTCCAAGAAAAAGTTTCAAGCATAGCTTCTCGGGTGGTGATAACTCATGAAGCTATCAAAAGTCCGAAGAAGGCTAAGAAAGTCAAAAAGAATGTGGTGAGTGAATTGAAGAGAAAAGTTGTCCATGCCTTTCATCTTCATGAGTTTTTAGCAGCGGAAGTGAAAAGCAACCAGGTGTGGAATAGGAAATACCCTCCATAATAAAGGGTAATGGACCGTCGAGCCATGCGACGTTAAACGAAGCGCTTCGTGGGAGGCAACCCACGGTTTTAATAATTTCTCTGTTTGTTTGTTTTATTTTCAGGAAATAAAAGGGGCATTTCAAGTGGAAGCTATGGAGTGCATTACCCTCTGTGAGTCACCTCTCTCAAGCTTGTTCTAAAACATTGAGGTCAATGTTTTGTTCAAGTTTGGGGGAGGTTTTACTCTTTGCATTTTAATTTATATTGCTGCTATAATATGTGTAAGACTTACAAAATCATTCTCCCAAATTTTAACTGAAATTTTTAAATTTTGAAGAGTTTTGATCTTAAAGAGCGACCGGGAATAGTATATAGAGATGAAGGGAGGATTGTTTGAGGACAGGAAGTTCGGGATAATGTGACAAGAAGAGGTTTGTTTAAACACCCTTGGTTCCTTAAATGAAATACGAGTCCAACGTGTAGATTTGCACCATAGTACTTGTATCCTGAGAAGTACTCCTCGAGTAGTTTATTGATACAATTTGGCATAATTCAGATTCACATGCATGATGATTGGTTGAAAAAAAAATATAATAAAGGATATAAGGTTGGCACCAAATGATGAAAAGGCGGTAAAAGGCAACCGGCTCGCTAAGTTGGGTAACCCTTACCCGGTTATTCAGCCCAAAGGAGGTTGATCCCCAAACGTCGTCCAAAAGGACAATATACAACTGTAAAGTTTGAAAATTTCATCGGTAATAAGAAAGTGGCAAATGCTGCTCGTTTGGTGCCAGAAAAAGAAAATATAAAGTCCTGATCTGTCTCATGCATGTGATGATTATTATGAGAAATACAGTGCCGTAATGTGATTGTCCGAATGAAAGAGGAGGAAAATCGGAAAGAGACTTAAGTGCAAAGCATAGTTGGAGAGGTATCTAAAAGGGGAGCTTAAGGTTTAAAGTGGGAGCAAAAACTCGTCGCGTCATGTGAATGCTGGACCAACTGTTTCTTGATCAATACAAACTGATATCTCACGTATGAACACCGGTGTACCTTGAAGGTCATTAACTCTTGTAATTATTGCTTGAGGTCAAGCAACGGTTTAAGTTTGGGGGAGTTTGATCAGTGGTTTTCACACGTATTTTTACCGCTGTTTTTAGTTATCTTTAAGTATTTTATTTTATGTTTTAATTTATTATTCGTCATGTTATGCTTTGGTTTTGTGTTTAAGTGTTTGCAGACTCAGATGAATGAAGTGGAGAAAATCAGTGCAAAACGTGAAGAAATTGATGAAAAAGCACATGGCCTGGCCAAACGCATCTCCACACGCGTGTGGAGCCTGCACAAGTACATCCTGCTGCTCAAACGCGTCCCCAGACGCGTGTGGAAGTGAAATATTGAGGTCTGCTGGCCAAACGCGTGCCCAGACGCGTCCCAGACTCCCACACGCGTGCCCACACGCGTCCAGCAAGAGAAAAGTGCTCCTCCTGCCCACACGCGTCCCTGGACGCGTTTCCTGATTCCACACGCGTGTCCACACGCGTCCCAGCAGCCAGAATTGCAAAGGAAATTGTCCCTCTGCCAAGACGCGTCCCCAGACGCGTGCCAGAAGAGCCAGACGCGTGTCCACACGCGTGTGCACGTGATTTTTGGGCCTGTGTGCTGAAAAGCCCAGAATGACAGTAATAAAAGAACCAGAATGCGTTTGGACAAGGGTTCGATGAATTTGGGAGCGAAAATACACTGTAGAAGGCTGGAGAACTCAGATTCTATGCAAGGATTGAAGATTTCTATGAGCTTTTGCCATTGAAGATTGGATTTCCTTCATTTATCTGTAATGTCTACAATTTACACTATGGTTTTTGTTATTTTCATGAGTAGCTAAACCCCCCATTGCTAGGGGGTGACCCTGATTCTGATTGTGATGAATTTATTCAATTGATGCAATAACTATTTTACTTTTCATATTTGTTAATTTGTTCTTCATCCGTTAATAATGCTTTATCCGTCGGAAAAACGGATTCTGAATATGAATGAATAGTGTAGCTGGACGGCATATTATTTGTGGACATGATTAAGAACATATAATATTTATATCACCTAGGACTAGGGATATCATATTGTAACCGGAATTTCTTGTTATTGGAATGCTTGATCATAACCGTAATTATCTATGGACATAGTAATTAGGTTGTGAGGTCAAAGATCTTTTCACTAAGGCCTTAGGATTAGATACTCTAAAGAACCGGTAATTAACTATGAAAAGCATGTTATTGTGTTGAGACAGAGAATTCATTGCATGAAGAATCATTCACCGTCCCTAGCAATCTACTCATCTCTGTTCATCGTTCTATTATTCTGTTTATTTACTTTATTTGCAAAACCAATCAAAACAATCTGTTGAACTTTTGTTTAATTGAAACACTGATAAAACTCTATATCGTCAAGCAGTCCTTGAGATTCGATACTTGGAATTTTCCCATTACTACTACATAGGCAAAAATAGCACACTTGCTATTTTCCTATCAGCCGGTCAAAGTTGGGTTGACTTTCTCCTTAAAAACCCTAATTTAAAAACTTAGGTTTTTGATGTTTTTGGAGATTTTCTTGATGAATCATGATCAATCCTTGATCAAATGATGAATGATATTTCAACATGATAATGTTGACAAAAAATCAAGAACTTTGACTGTGATTTGACCATAGTTTGACTTTTAGGTTAACCAGTCGATTATTGATCGTTTGGGCCATTGAGTGAGCAATCTTTTGAATCAGAGCTTGAAACTTGATGTGAAGATTCTTTAAGGCATATGAGAGGCCATGGGATCCATTTTAGGTATCAGAACCTGACTTTACTTGGAGAGAGACAAAACCCTAGTTTAAGGGTTGTTATTTAGGAGAGTGTACATTCAGCCAAGTTCTGAGCCTTTGATATTCAAATGAACTTGAGTATGAAAATGTGATGGGCAAATTTTGGGGTATGACAGCTGCCCCTGTTCAATCTTCTTATACCTGAAGATGTAAATTGGCATGTGTGCCTATCGGAATCTGAAGGTGGAAGAGGATTGAACACTAGAATACCAAGAAATTTGCCCTTGCTGAGATAGGGACTTTTTGGAGATGGGCTTAAAGATGCCACCAGGATATTGAGACTTGATTGAGATGGGCTTACAGATGCCATCCGGCTTGATAGACATGAGTGTCAGAATACATCATACGTTAGACTGTATCTAAAGGATATACTTAGGATGAGTCGTATGTTAGACTGAATCCACCGTATTGATAAGTGCCAAAGTAAGTCGTACGTTAGGCTATACTTTTAGGACGAGTCTGTCATACCCCAAATTTGTCCTACCCTTTCAATTTTATCTGGCTTAGGCTCATGCATTTCATAGTCTCATGTACATACCTCCATTAGGGCATTTGCATAGCTTCGCATTCATTCATTAAATAAAACATATAAAAGCACGGGGTCAAGGGTTATATGGCAAGCTGAGGTTTCACTTAGGTCTTGGCAAGGTTGTTTATCTCCTCAAGGATGACGCCTTGTACATGATTGAGACTATGATTGGTTCAGGCCTTGAAAAGCACTTGATCAGAGGGATTCTGTTCATCGGGAATGTTTTGATCTAGGGTTTATTTCCCTACGCATTTGGTGGTCTCATCACGATTCAGAATGCTTAGTGGTTCAATCGGAGATGTTATTGATATATCGACAAAAAGGGCGTGGGGAGATTATTGGCAAGGTGATTGACCTTTTAACTATACTAATGCCATCTATACCTTTGGTTGCCATTCCACTTGGTCGGTTCTACTCAAATTTGCAAAGGCGGGAGGAGATTGAATCAAGATTTCTTACAAAGTCAAAGTATCATGGCTTCGGGTTTCATTACACCATCATCATGCCGTTAATGCCGTTTCAAAATCAAGAAAATGAGATGTGCAATTGGGGGAAGAAAACTTGTTTTGAGTACTCGAGCCTATTCCCTTTGAATTCAAAAGCTAGCAGGTGGAAGAAATTAATATGCTAGCAGTAGTACAAAGATATTTCAAGACCATTTTTAAAAGTGTTTCATTATAAATATCCTGCTACATTACATGTCCCATTACAAAGACTACAAGGAACAATCTCCTCAAGTCTTTCCCATATCATTCACAAAAACCATGTCAGCAAATCATGTACATTCCATCAAAATACAAAATGTCAAAAGCCCACTCAAATTTCATTTACAAAAATCATACAATACAAATATCCATTACAAAATTCCATAGCCAAATCCATTATAGAGTCTTACACTTAACATTCACATCATCATCCTTCTTCACACACAAAAAAAAAAACACGAGAAAAAAAGAAAAAGAAAAAGGCCATAGTTGACTTTTGTCAACAGTTGACTTTTTAGTCAACTGTTAACCATCGACTTCTGACTCAGTAGTCTCCTGGACGTGCCCTTTTCCAAGTCAGCCTCATTTTGACCCCCATTTGGTGATTGCCATTCTTTCATCCTTTAATGCTCCTTGATCCCTTATGGCCAAATAATGCTACGGCTTTAGTCTTGTAATCAACCTGCATAAAAAACAATTCCAAGAATGTTCATCAATCCTGCACATACCAGAGCTCAAACCAGTCACCATTGATTCAATATATCTACACCAAACACTTCTAACCATCCAAAATCACACATACATCACAAAACCATGATCTAAACTCAACAAAAAGAAACCTAACATTTCCTCATGTCTAACCATTCAGAACTAAATCCATTCAAGCATACATACACTTACCTAATTTGACTCAAACCGTATAATTAACCAAACTCCATCCCTGTAATTCCATCCAGAAAAACCCAATAAAACAGTCCCATAAACCAATACACTCATGTTCACGCGGTTAGTCAAAGAGAAAATATCTAGCAGTTTCTAACACTTCCAAGTTTATACGCACGGTTCAGAATTCTACATATATCAAACATATACCATACTTGCTGCAACATACCTATTGTGTCAGTAAACTTGCTGCAGTTGGAACCATACTCCAGTCCAAAAAACCAGCTCTACTGCTAACTTAAACCGTGCCCTTGATTTCAAAACCAAAGTCTGCCCTGCACAAAGAAACAGAAAAAACAGTTCAGCCCACTTTTATCCAAATATCTCCTAACTGCCACCTAACTTCTAACTAAAACTAATCATCTCATTCATAACAACCTAAATCTTCATAACAGAATTACCCTCTAACATTTCCTAACTGTTTTAACCATAACTAACCTCCTCTCCATTCCCTTTAACCAACTAACAACCTAACCCTCACCCACATAAACTACAAACTAACCTTCATTCACAGCCTGCATACAACAATAACAGCCCAATGTTCTTCTCGTGATTTGATTTCATCATCCCAGCATTTGTTTCCAACCATTCCATATCGCACCTGCAGAATATAATAATTTGCACACATCAGTACCACATCATTGAAATCCAAAAATAGTCCAACACAAAAAATCAGAAAACAATTGAAATAGTTCATTCAGCTATCTACAATTTTCCAAGTCCCACACTCAAAGAATCAAAAACTGTGCTGTAAACATGTTAGTCCCACATTCAAGAAATTAAAAAATTTCATTGCAAGTTGTCATTTAGGTCCCACATTCAAGGATTTATCATCATTACCCAATCATTGCCCATATAAAAAAGGCAGCTTCACACACCTGAAAAGGGGGGCCACCAATCTTCATCATAGTTCCACTTGTGAACTTTGAACGAAGACGTGCTAAGCCTAAGTTCCACGATTCATTCTCTTCAACCCAGTTTTCATCCATCTTCCATCTTCATCTTCTTCAACAATTCTCCACAATCACCTTCAACGTTCTCTCTTCACCATCCATCAGCATCACACACTTCATTCACCACTCATTCTCTCACACTTGCAGCAACTTCCCCACAATCATCCTCTCCACATTTCTTCACCCTCACTCTCTCTTCATTTCCTCCATCTTCATCTCGTTCTCTCTGCGACTTCCTCCACAATTCATTCATCTTCTTCACGACCATCTCCCTGCTCCCATCTTCATCACTCTTCACAATCCTCTCTTCATTCTCTATCCCTCAAACACCTTCATCCCTGCCACAATATCTGCGCAACACTAACTTCATCTTCACCTCAACGCTTCTGCATCCTTATCATCACTACAACATACACAATTTCAGAAATTTAGAAAGAACAAAGCAAAATTCAAGAATCGAGAAGAAGAAGAACGACTCAACAGAATTCACTTTTTCATACCTTTCGCTTCAATCTCGAGCTCCGTCACAACCTGCCTCAACCACATTCATCTCCAATCCGAGGCAAGGACGAAAACGGCGCGGCATCATCATCGATTCAACCTTCGTGCTCCTCATCTTCATCGCCTCATCACATCGTCAACTATCATCAATCACCGCCGTCTCTGCTTCAGTCGCGCAACCTTCAACGCGCCCTCATATGCCATAAACGAAACGCGAAGAGCGAAGAGTGAGGCCGGGTTAGTGATTCACGGTGGCAAAAAGGAAAAGACTCGGTTTTGAGGAGATCACCGCCGCCGGTCACGCCGTTTCATCGCGAGTGAAGGGAAAAGAATTTGAATCGGTACGAAAACTCAACCCTAGCTCCTTTTGTTTCATTTTTCTTTAATTGCTTTTTAAAGTCTGAACAAAAACCTTTTGGGCCTACACCCCCCGTGAGCCCAGTATCACGTTTTTTAAGCACACAAACCTGTAACAAAAAAACTCTGCTGGGCCCTACGCCCATTGCCTTTTCACCACCATTTTCAATTTCTCACCCCCAGTTTCTTTAATAGAAACAAATAAATAAAATTGTTTTCTTCCAATTGTTTATTTTTTTGCAAATTAATTTTTCTTTAATAAAAATAACAAAAATATTTTTCAACCAATTAGACTTTTAGAAACTTTATTTTCTTTTAATTGAATTTTAATTGTTGTTTTCCTTGATTTTTGATTGGTTAATAAACCATAATAATAATCGTTTTTTAATTCATTTCTTGTGCTATATTTTGAATTGTTCTTTTTCATGCTATTTTCAATATTCCACTTAGCGCTTTAATTTCCATGTTCTTTTAAATCATAACCTTAGGTCGAAACCATGATAATAATAAGTAGAATTCCCCATTCATATTAGGCTAATTTTCTTAGGCTAGTTCTTTTTCTTTTCAACTTTAATCCATTTAAAAATACTTGAATAAACTCCCATAAAAAATACCAAGAAAACTCATAAAAATGACTAATAAATACTTTGACTAATAAAAAGGGAATGGAAGCTTGTAACTTCCCTTGCTTAAGGGATGTTCGAGTGCTTGGAGCTCCCTTGCTTAAGGGTTCCACTCAGGCGTAAGTTCCCAACCTTTAAAAAACACAAACCAAAGAGTAACTCGAGTTTCCATTGCTTAAGGGATTTCCTCGAAACACTCAAACTCTCTCTCTCTCTTCTCTCGCTTTCTTAAGGGCACCGTTATTTCCGCTCCATTGCATCCTAGGCTGTCCCCTTGTGCAAGAGCGCGAATGTTAACGCCGCCCAACTAAAAAACACAAAAAACAAACAAAACTATGGAGCCGAACTACGACGCTCTGATTCCTGAAAAGGATACGTAGGCATCAAGTCGCGGGGCTTGAACGAGCACATTTGTAAATATTTCCTTCTTTTCCCCGTATTTCTTTTGCATTCATTCGCATGTAGACATAGACATAGTACACACCCTTTAGATAGAAACAAACATAGGTGGATACCATCGAGTACGATGGGCGCGAGGGGTGCTAATACCTTCCCCTTGCGTAACCGACTCCCGTACCTTGATTCTCTGGTCGCAAGACCCTGTTCCTTCCTTTGTTAGGTTTTCTGATATTCCTTTCCCTTATGGGATAAATATATTGGTGGCGACTCTGTTCATTTTTCGCGAGCGTGCGACAGCTGGCAACTCTGCTGGGGATGTTGCTAGACCTGTTGCTGGTCCATCCTTAGTGAGTCGATCCTAGCCTGCGTTTGTTTGTTTATTTACTGGGTGTTTATTTGTTTTATGTCTATATCTTGTATATATGTTTGCATGTTTATTGTCTGCTTGCATACCATGTTTATTTCTGTTTGCACATCATGCATATGGATTATATTCTGTGTTCCTTGGGGTCTTCTGTTCTGTTTTGCAGGTGGAGGGTTTGTGTGAGGTAAAAGGCCCACTACCCAGGCCAAGTGACACATAGGATTAGCATGGATGCTCATGTTGACTACCGTAGCGCTTGCTATGGATGAGTTCAATATGGGGTACCACAGTTGGGCGAGGTTCTTTCATGGAACACTGTGTCTGGCACGCTTGTTGCCTCAAACACTTTGTACCCCATGGGAACTGTTGACCCTAATGACCATTAGGGACCACCTGTCCGTGTCTAGACTTCATACCCGTGAGATTGCGGTGGGACAGGAAACCTTGACTCCTACATACCTTTGGCTCATCATATCTGAGGTCGGACCTTTATTTGGTCTGTTCTCATGGCTCTTGATATTCTGGTATTCCAAAAAGGCGTCGAACCTTTGATCCTATGACATTTGGCCTGTACAGAGGTTTCATATCAGTTATTCAGAGGATTGTACAGTGGTTACTAAGATTATATGGACCTTGATCCCATGCCTTTGCATTGCATACCATCATTGTTTCGTCCACTTCATTTGTGAGGGATCCTAAAGTCTATTTCCGAAAAAGGAATAAAAAAAAAGAAATAGAAAAGCAAAAAAAAGAAAAGAAAAGAAAAGATATTCTATACAAAAAAAAACAAAAAACAAAAAAGCTTTGATTCCAAAAGAGAACAAAAAGTGTGAAAAGACTTTAGGATCTCCCATAAACGAAACATGCATTCATACTATCATGCATTTCATGGTTCTCTCAGATACTTATGGGACCCTTTCTCTTCAGATTTCCAGATCAACAACAAATTTGACTTCTCACCGCCACGACTCCAAAATCAACTATGGAACAACTCCGTGAGGAAATGGATGAGATGAGGGAGCAAATGGGTCATCTTATGTTGGAGATGCAAGACTTGGTCCATAATCAGGATGCACTAAAAGAAGAGAATAGTCAGTTGAAGACTCAGTTAAGCTTGGTTATGGAAGTTCTAAAAACAGTACTAAGAAAGGAAGGGGATGTTGTTCCTACTGCTGCAACAGAAGTTGTTGATCCCTTCTCTTCAGTAGGATCCCTTCCCACTCATGGAATACCTCAGGAAGTTCCTTCTCAACTCCATGTGCCATTACCTCCATGCCAATCTGTTCTTCAAGGAGGCCAAATGTGTGGGAAAAAGCCTAAGATACCTCAGAGAGTTATCAATCTTATCCCGATGCCTTACGCTCAGTTACTTCCTCGTTTGTTGGAGCTTCAGTTGGTTGAGCTACGAGAATTGGCTACACCTGAAAAGCTTCCCCCCAACTTTGATGCCAATGCTCGATGTGAGTTCCATTCTGGGGCACCTGGTCATGATGTTGAGCATTGTAGGGCGCTGAAACATCAAGTTCAAGATCTCATTGATTCAAAAGTGATTTTGTTCACCCCCGAGGGTATGTTTGTTCGAGGAAATGGGGTTCCAACTGCGGTGGAAGAAAAGGTTGTTTCATACTTCTATGGCAGATCTACTTCAAATCAGAAGCATAATGCACCATCTTGGGTTCCAGGTTTCCCACCTCATCAGTCTCCATTTGTTTCACAGCCAGGTCAAAAGAGGAAGACACCTGAACAGAATGGGTACTGGAATCAGTGTCATCAGCAGGGTCCACAAATGCCAAGGAGACCACCAAGAAGAATTGACCCAATTCCTATGACCTATAGTCAGCTGCTTTCTCATTTGCTCAAGGATTCTTTGGTCCAACTATGGGAGTTTAAGCCCCCTCCAACACCAATTCCTCAAGGATATGACTTAAATGCAAGGTGTGAGTACCATTCTGGGACATCTGGACATTCAACTGAGGATTGTAATATTTTGAAACACAAAGTCCAAGATCTCATTGACTCCAAAGTAATATCATTCACTCCAAATGGCCTGCGCATAAAACGAAGAGTTCACGCATAAGTGAATGTCCGTATTCCAGAAAGTATCACAAAAAAATAATAATAAAAAATAAAAAATAAAAATAATAAGCCCAAATGGAGTCAAGGCTCCTCAACATTGGCAATCATTATTGCATTTCCGTATTCTCATTTTAGTACTCCTTGTTTTGTTGAAGGCTGCTTCCTTGTCTGAATTCGTCGGTATGATAATAATGAAAGCACCACAAATTCTCGAGCAACTCTGTTAGAATCTTTTTCAAAAAGTAATCAAGAATATTTTGTAGAAGCATCTCTCATTCTCAAGGTTCTTATGCTCAGTTGTATCCGTGGAGGTTGGTGTTTCAGTTGGTGTTTGAGCTCTCCTTGCAACAAGTAACTTCTCTAAGTTTGGTGATCACGCAAAGTTCCTCCATGTTTGACGGCAAATAATTCTTCAATGAATATGCTTGGGGCTCCCGCACGAGGGATAAGCAAGACGCACTCTTATCTTGAGCATTGCATCATTCGCATTGCTCGAATCCCTAAAGCATTACAAATTCTTGGGTGACCTCGTCAGAATCTTCTTCCATGTGGTAATCAAGAATATTCTACACAATGCTCCTCATTCTCAAGGTCTTCTTCACCACAAGTTCTCAGTTTGATGACCATGCAAGGTTCCTCCAATTTTGATAATGAATACTTCTACAACATCTATGCTTGGGGCTCCCGCACGAGGGATAAGCAAGACGTACTCTTATCTTGAGCATTGCATCACTCGCATTGCTCGAATCCCTAAAGTAAGGCAAAAGTTTACAACTCATGGATGACTTTGTTGGAGTTCTCTTTTGAAGTAATCTGAAGTGGTTGGAAGGAAATGAAGAAAGTATCCGAGATCAGCAAGTCTAGACGGAGACGAGTCTCCTCAACAACGGCAGCCATTTAGTTTCTTTACTGCATTCTCATTTGCAATTTTCCCTTTGTTTGTTTAAGCATTGATAGCATGTAAAAACTTGTTAATTTCTGAATGAAAATAAAAATACATTGTTTATGTTCGTCTTGAAGCAATCCATTCGTTTTCACTCATAAAATGTTTTTGGCATTACGATACCAACTTTACTAATCGCTTGCTTAGGCAAAGAGCGGAGGGAGAATGACGAAAGATAAAAATGCAAAATCTCCAATTGTGTGTTTGTGAATAAAACCCTACTGAGGATGTACAGGCATTATTTCAAACCCCCAAACACCGGAGATATAAGGGAGATAGACCCTCGTTAACCCCTTTGAGCCTTGAAGTAGGAGTTTCTTTTCTAATCATAAAAACCCTTATTTTAACCTTGGGGCAGGGTAGCGTTCATTTAACTTGATTGAGTGTTCAAAACTCACCAAAAGGGTGTACATCCAAGGATACAACAATGGTTATCCTTCCAAAGGTTGAGGAACGTCAAAACCGCAATGGTTTATCCTTATTCCATCAAAAGATCAAGAGATGACGATGCCACAATGGTAATCCTTCATCAAATCAAAAGGAGTGAGGCGGTCGCGATCACCTCCAACAAATCAAAGACAATGCGAAGTCGCACGACTTGTTCAGAAAAAATAATAGCAAAAAGAAATGGCAAAAAGAATGAAAAGAAAAATGACGAAAAGAAAATGGCAAAAGAAAAAAAGATGACGAAATTGCCAAGCAAGAACAAAGTCGTGTGACAATGAATCAAAAGAATAAAAGGTGAGCGACCGCCATGTCCAAAGAACCTCATTGATTCCTCAACAATTTCAAATTCCTTGTGAGGGATGAACACTCGTGTTGAGTTAACTGAACATAGGAATGGAGAACATCGCGAAGGGGGTGGGTACAAATAATTTTGAGCCTAAAAATCCTTTGTTTTCTGAAAACCGTGAACTCGGCCAAATTACAACCCTTGAAAGTCCTAATTGAAGTAGGGTTTATTTTGAAAGCGCACTCCGATGAGATAGCGTTTAGCTGACTCCCAATGAAGTGAGACTCATATCCATGTTGGTATCGTACGTTTGCTTTATCTTCCATATGCAAAAAATCGAGGTTGTGTCAACTAGTGATTCAGTCACAAGAGGTCGCAACCTCATTTCATAAAAAGTTTTAAAACTTCAAGACTAACATAGGTTTTGCATTAGAATCATCATTCTTAGAATTAACATTCTTTTGCATACAAATATGTGCTTAACATCAAGGAAATTACCATGGTGAGAATCAGTGAGTAACTTGACTATGTCAAAGTTCAAGGGACTTGAGAACTCCGAGGAGTAAAAGCTAATCATTCCAAATGTTGACCATCAAGGGGAAGGTTCTCTAAAGAACTCTGTTGGGCATGAATAGCTGATGCGTTCTTTGATTACTCTGTCGGGTAGAGTTTGAAGACTCCGTTGAGCGTGGTAAAGTTGTTTCCACGTTTGTTTGACTTCAAAACAAAGAAAGCTTGGGGATTCTAGTCAGATGCACCTGATCAGGGGCAATTAAGTCGAGGTTTGACCTCTCAAATTCAGCATATCTGGGGCAATCATGTCGATAAATCTCCTCAAGCTTTGATCAATCTGGGGCAATCATGTCGAGGAATCTCTCTCGAGTTCAACCAATCTGGGGCAGTTACGTCGAGATTTGACAAATCTCTCCAATGATCCTGTGGGGCAATTTCCTCCATGGGTCATGAAACTTGGGGCATAATCTTTTGAGCTATTTTGTTCTCTCCCCAACCATAGGAGTTTATTTCTCCTGGAACCTTGGTCTCTCCCCAAGCATGGAGTTTATTTCTCCTGAGAGTTTGTTCCATTCCTCAAGCATAGGAGTTTATTTCTCCTAGGAGTTGTCCTGCTTCCCTAATCAAGGCTCCTTATCTGGATTTCTCATCCCCAACATGGTGAATCGAGGGAATCTCCTCGAACTGAAAATCCTCCAAGCAGTGGCACATGGTGAGAAGTCAGAATTTTTTCTTCAATTCAAAGAAGGGGCGTCTTGCAAGTCAAAGTCCAATATCTATTGGCACCTCCACATGGTCCTTAACACTAGGGGGATTCTCCCTGGTGTTTACATCACTAATGCCTTTATTTGGCATTCTGTATATAGTACTCATTGCATATAACATTACATCCTCAAAAGCGTAGCGTATCCATCAAGATGGAGCATTACGCCATAGAAAAATTCGAACATGCATACAAAGCATAAGCCAGATAATACAAGTCAACATTCAATCAAGACAATGATATCTCAACACAAAAAATTGTCCTTACCAACTCCGATTGATATCTGCTACTACATCACAAATCTCCTCCACCCACGGTGCCGATACTGGGTTTTCTCAATCCCCAGCCTAAGTGTTTTCAATAATCTTCTTGTGCTCCGGCCTCGTTCTTTACCCCCATCCTTTGCATTCTTGTGGATCCTAGGTCCGTTGACCTTATCCTCATCCTTTGCATTCTTGTGGATCCTAGGTCCGTTGACCTTATCCTCATCCGTTGCATTCTTGTGGATCCTAGGTCCGTTGACCTTATCCTCATCCTTTGCATTCTTGTGGATCCTAGGTCCATTGACCTTATCCTCATCCTTTGCATTCTTGTGGATCCTAGGTCCGTTGACCTTATCCTCATCCTTTGCATTCTTGTGGATCCTAGGTCCGTTGACCTTATCCTCATCCTTTGCATTCTTGTGGATCCTAGGTCCGTTGACCTTATCCTCATCCTTTGCATTCTTGTGGATCCTAGGTCCGTTGACCTTATCCTCATCCTTTGCATTCTTATGGATCCTAGGTCCGTTGACCTTATCCTCATCCTTTGCATTCTTGTGGATCCTAGGTTCGTTGACCTTATCCTCATCTTTTTCAATCCTTGTGGATCCTAGGTCCGTTGACCTTATCCTCATCCTTTGCATTCTTGTGGATCCTAGGTCCGTTGACCTTATCCTCATCTTTTTCATTTCTTGTGGATCCTAGGTCCGTTGACCTTATCCTCATCTTTTTCAATCCTTGTGGATCCTAGGTCCGTTGACCTTATCCTCATCCTTTGCATTCTTGTGGATCCTAGGTCCATTGACCTTATCCTCGTCTTTTTCATTTCTTGTGGATCCTAGGTCCGTTGACCTTATCCTCATCTTTTTCAATCCTTGTGGATCCTAGGTCCGTTGACCTTATCCTCATCCTTTGCATTCTTGTGGATCCTAGGTCCGTTGACCTTATCCTCATCTTTTTCATTTCTTGTGGATCGTAGGTCTGTCAACCTTATCCTCGTCTTTTTCAATCCTTGTGGATCGTAGGTCTGTCAACCTTATCCTCGTCTTTTTCATTTCTTGTGGATCGTAGGTCTGTCAACCTTATCCTCGTCTTTTTCATTTCTTGGGGATCGTAGGTCTGTCAACCTTATCCTCATCTTTTTCAATTATTGTGGGTCGTAGGTCCGTTGACCTTACCCTAGTTTCGAGTCACAGATCGTAGGTCCTACCTTTCCATCAAACCCGTATTTTCCAACCACAATTTCATACAACAGAATCATTTCCATCGAGAACCTTGTATTGGCACCATTACCACGTTACAAGCTATCATCGTTCATCCAATTACTCATTGTAAATTCTTCCACCATAAAAAACAAAAATTTTCTTTCCCCAGCAGATATCAAAACAAAAATGGAAAAATAAGGATAACACTTACACCGTCTTTTCAGGACAAATTTCTGGTCTTGGTATTTAATCTTCTTCTACCTCGAAGGTTCGAAAGACTAGCGTCAATCTCACCTTCGGGTTTAAGACGATTAAATAGGGGCAGCTGTCTTACCCCAAATTTGTCCTACCCTTTCAATTTTATCTGGCTTAGGCTCATGCATTTCATAGTCTCATGTACATACCTCCATTAGGGCATTTGCATAGCTTCGCATTCATTCATTAAATAAAACATATAAAAGCACGGGGTCAAGGGTTATATGGCAAGCTGAGGTTTCACTTAGGTCTTGGCAAGGTTGTTTATCTCCTCAAGGATGACGCCTTGTACATGATTGAGACTATGATTGGTTCAGGCCTTGAAAAGCACTTGATCAGAGGGATTCTGTTCATCGGGAATGTTTTGATCTAGGGTTTATTTCCCTACGCATTTGGTGGTCTCATCACGATTCAGAATGCTTAGTGGTTCAATCGGAGATGTTATTGATATATCGACAAAAAGGGCGTGGGGAGATTATTGGCAAGGTGATTGACCTTTTAACTATACTAATGCCATCTATACCTTTGGTTGCCATTCCACTTGGTCGGTTCTACTCAAATTTGCAAAGGCGGGAGGAGATTAAATCAAGATTTCTTACAAAGTCAAAGTATCATGGCTTCGGGTTTCATTACACCATCATCATGCCGTTAATGCCGTTTCAAAATCAAGAAAATGAGATGTGCAATTGGGGGAAGAAAACTTGTTTTGAGTACTCGAGCCTATTCCCTTTGAATTCAAAAGCTAGCAGGTGGAAGAAATTAATATGCTAGCAGTAGTACAAAGATATTTCAAGACCATTTGTAAAAGTGTTTCATTATAAATATCCTGCTACATTACATGTCCCATTACAAAGACTACAAGGAACAATCTCCTCAAGTCTTTCCCATATCATTCACAAAAACCATGTCAGCAAATCATGTACATTCCATCAAAATACAAAATGTCAAAAGCCCACTCAAATTTCATTTACAAAAATCATACAATACAAATATCCATTACAAAATTCCATAGCCAAATCCATTATAGAGTCTTACACTTAACATTCACATCATCATCCTTCTTCACACACAAAAAAAAACACGAGAAAAAAAGAAAAAGAAAAAGGCCATAGTTGACTTTTGTCAACAGTTGACTTTTTAGTCAACTGTTAACCATCGACTTCTGACTCAGTAGTCTCCTGGACCTGCCCTTTTCCAGGTCAGCCTCATGTTGACCCCCATTTGGTGATTGCCATTCTTTCATCCTTTAATGCTCCTTGATCCCTTATGGCCAAATAATGCTACTGCTTTAGTCTTGTAATCAACCTGCATAAAAAACAATTCCAAGAATGTTCATCAATCCTGCACATACCAGAGCTCAAACCAGTCACCATTGATTCAATATATCTACACCAAACACTTCTAACCATCCAAAATCACACATACATCACAAAACCATGATCTAAACTCAACAAAAAGAAACCTAACATTTCCTCATGTCTAACCATTCAGAACTAAATCCATTCAAGCATACATACACTTACCTAATTTGACTCAAACCGTATAATTAACCAAACTCCATCCCTGTAATTCCATCCAGAAAAACCCAATAAAACAGTCCCATAAACCAATACACTCATGTTCACGCGGTTAGTCAAAGAGAAAATATCTAGCAGTTTCTAACACTTCCAAGTTTATACGCACGGTTCAGAATTCTACATATATCAAACATATACCATACTTGCTGCAACATACCTATTGTGTCAGTAAACTTGCTGCAGTTGGAACCATACTCCAATCCAAAAAAACAGCTCTACTGCTAACTTAAACCGTGCCCTTGATTTCAAAACCAAAGTCTGCCCTGCACAAAGAAACAGAAAAAACAGTTCAGCCCACTTTTATCCAAATATCTCCTAACTGCCACCTAACTTCTAACTAAAACTAATCATCTCATTCATAACAACCTAAATCTTCATAACAGAATTACCCTCTAACATTTCCTAACTGTTTTAACCATAACTAACCTCCTCTTCATTCCCTTTAACCAACTAACAACCTAACCCTCACCCACATAAACTACAAACTAACCTTCATTCACAGCCTGCATACAACAATAACAGCCCAATGTTCTTCTCGTGATTTGATTTCATCATCCCAGCATTTGTTTCCAACCATTCCATATCGCACCTGCAGAATATAATAATTTGCACACATCAGTACCACATCATTGAAACCCAAAAATAGTCCAACACAAAAAATCAGAAAACAATTGAAATAGTTCATTCAGCTATCTACAATTTTCCAAGTCCCACACTCAAAGAATCAAAAACTGTGCTGTAAACATGTTAGTCCCACATTCAAGAAATTAAAAAATTTCATTGCAAGTTGTCATTTAGGTCCCACATTCAAGGATTTATCATCATTACCCAATCATTGCCCATATAAAAAAGGCAGCTTCACACACCTGAAAAGGGGGGCCACCAATCTTCATCATAGTTCCGCTTGTGAACTTTGAACGAAGACGTGCTAAGCCTAAGTTCCACGATTCATTCTCTTCAACCCAGTTTTCATCCATCTTCCATCTTCATCTTCTTCAACAATTCTCCACAATCACCTTCAACGTTCTCTCTTCACCATCCATCAGCATCACACACTTCATTCACCACTCATTCTCTCACACTTGCAGCAACTTCCCCCCAATCATCCTCTCCACATTTCTTCACCCTCACTCTCTCTTCATTTCCTCCATCTTCATCTCGTTCTCTCTGCGACTTCCTCCACAATTCATTCATCTTCTTCACGACCATCTCCCTGCTCCCATCTTCATCACTCTTCACAATCCTCTCTTCATTCTCTATCCCTCAAACACCTTCATCCCTGCCACAATATCTGCGCAACACTAACTTCATCTTCACCTCAACGCTTCTGCATCCTTATCATCACTACAACATACACAATTTCAGAAATTTAGAAAGAACAAAGCAAAATTCAAGAATTGAGAAGAAGAAGAACGACTCAACAGAATTCACTTTTTCATACCTTTCGCTTCAATCTCGAGCTCCGTCACAACCTGCCTCAACCATATTCATCTCCAATCCGAGGCAAGGACGAAAACGGCGCGGCATCATCATCGATTCAACCTTCGTGCTCCTCATCTTCATCGCCTCATCACATCGTCAACTATCATCAATCACCGTCGTCTCTGCTTCAGTCGCGCAACCTTCAACGCGCCCTCATATGCCATAAACGAAACGCGAAGAGCGAAGAGTGAGGCCGGGTTAGTGATTCACGGTGGCAAAAAGGAAAAGACTCGGTTTTGAGGAGATCACCGCCGCCGGTCACGCCGTTTCATCGCGAGTGAAGGGAAAAGAATTTGAATCGGTACGAAAACTCAACCCTAGCCCCTTTTGTTTCATTTTTCTTTAATTGCTTTTTAAAGTCTGAACAAAAACCTTTTGGGCCTACACCCCCCGTGAGCCCAGTATCACGTTTTTTAAGCACACAAACCTGTAACAAAAAAACTCTGCTGGGCCCTACGCCCATTGCCTTTTCACCACCATTTTCAATTTCTCACCCCCAGTTTCTTTAATAGAAACAAATAAATAAAATTGTTTTCTTCCAATTATTTCTTTTTTTGCAAATTAATTTTTCTTTAATAAAAATAACAAAAATATTTTTCAACCAATTAGACTTTTAGAAACTTTATTTTCTTTTAATTGAATTTTAATTGTTGTTTTCCTTGATTTTTGATTGGTTAATAAACCATAATAATAATCGTTTTTTAATTCATTTCTTGTGCTATATTTTGAATTGTTCTTTTTCATGCTATTTTCAATATTCCACTTAGCGCTTTAATTTCCATGTTCTTTTAAATCACAACCTTAGGTCGAAACCATGATAATAATAAGTAGAATTCCCCATTCATATTAGGCTAGTTTTCTTAGGCTAGTTCTTTTTCTTTTCAACTTTAATCCATTTAAAAATACTTGAATAAACTCCCATAAAAAATACCAAGAAAACTCATAAAAATGACTAATAAATACTTTGACTAATAAAAAGGGAATGGAAGCTTGTAACTTCCCTTGCTTAAGGGATGTTCGAGTGCTTGGAGCTCCCTTGCTTAAGGGTTCCACTCAGGCGTAAGTTCCCAACCTTTAAAAAACACAAACCAAAGAGTAACTCGAGTTTCCCTTGCTTAAGGGATTTCCTCGAAACACTCAAACTCTCTCTCTCTCTTCTCTCGCTTTCTTAAGGGCACCGTTATTTCCGCTCCATTGCATCCTAGGCTGTCCCCTTGTGCAAGAGCGCGAACGTTAACGCCGCCCAACTAAAAAACACAAAAAACAAACAAAACTATGGAGCCGAACTACGGCGCTCTGATTCCTGAAAAGGATACGTAGGCATCAAGTCGCGGGGCTTGAACGAGCACATTTGTAAATATTTCCTTCTTTTCCCCGTATTTCTTTTGCATTCATTCGCATGTAGACATAGACATAGTACACACCCTTTAGATAGAAACAAACATAGGTGGATACCATCGAGTACGATGGGCGCGAGGGGTGCTAATACCTTCCCCTTGCGTAACCGACTCCCGTACCTTGATTCTCTGGTTGCAAGACCATGTTCCTTCCTTTGTTAGGTTTTCTGATATTCCTTTCCCTTATGGGATAAATATATTGGTGGCGACTCTGTTCATTTTTCGCGAGCGTGCGACAGAGTCGTACGCTAGACTGGGTCCAGTTTGCATTGTGAGATGTCTAGAAATTGCATTGTTAGATTTCTGGAAAACTGTGCGTTAGGCTGAAGGATGGGTCGTGCGTTAGACCGAATCCAACTTGCATTTGATAAATGTCTAGAAAGCTGTGCGTTAGGCTGAAGGATAGGTCGTGCGTTAGACCAGATACAATTTGCATTTGATAAATGTCTGGAAGGCTGTGCGTTAGGCTGAAGGATGGGTCGTACGCTAGACCAGATCCAATTTGCATTTGATAAATGTCTGGAAGGCCGTGCGTTAGGCTGAAGGATGGGTCATACGTTAGACCGGATCCTTTTTTTTTAGAAGTACCAAATTGAGTCATACGTTAGTGTGCATCTGAGCTTAGTATGTAGAGAAGTGTCTGTTGGAGATGGACTTACAGATGCCATCTGGATGTTGGGAGTATGAAGTGAATTTGATTGTGGTGGCACTATTGTCATGACTTCGTTGTCATATTGTAGTGACCTGATTGTTATGATCGTTTCTGAACTAAATACCGGGATTTAGATATGTGACTCTATTGTCGTGACTCCATTGTCGTGACTTCATTGTCGTGACTCCATTGTCTTGACTCCATTATTGTGACTTCATTGTCGTGACTCCATTGTCGTGACTCCATTGTCATGACTTCATTGTCTTAACTCCATTGTCGTGACTTCATTGTCGTGACTCCATTGTCGTGTTCTTTTCTAAATTGAACGTTATGATTGAGTATGTCTCTTTCTTTGATCATGTCAGCACCGTTTGTGGTTACCGAATTAGACCTTGGAAGGATGATCGTGTCTACACTGTTCGTGATGATAGAATTAGATCTTCGAATGTTGATCGTGTCAACACCGTTCGTAGTAACTGAATTAGATCTTGGATAGATGATCGTGTCTACACTGTTCGTGATGGTAGAATTAGATCTTAGAAAGTTGGAGATTTCGTTCATCTGTTTGTACCTGTATTCTGCAATAGGTATATCACGTTTTTATGCAATGTCATGATGCATGTATTATGTAATGAGTCCCTCAAAATAAATGAGAAACTTTGTATGTTATGCATGAGTTTATCATGAGACACCATATGCAACGTATGGATATGTATGCGATGTATGATCATGATTCATATCGTATGAAGTATTTTGATCGGGACCCTGATGTCTTTATCTTGTCTGGAAGATATACAGCCGGGGATTTATGATTTTGCTTGGGGATGAACAATAATTTGATGTACCGTGACTGGGGATAAGAGATATTAATAAACCATGTTGGAGGAGAGCCAAGTGTCGGGGAACCGGCAGTGTCGAAGATGTAAACTCCGTTGAGGAACTAAGTCTTTGTTGGGACAAGAGCATTTGAAGATATCTTCTTAATGATTACTCTGTGGGGATATGTTCCTGTGAAACCGGCTTTGTGGGAAGACATGGATGTCTTGAACGTTGCCCCCAGTATTATAGTAACTATCATTCCTGAATTTATATTGATTAGGACACACCACTGAGTATTGATCAAGATGTCAAACTGGACTTGCATAGCTTTGCCCCTGCTAGTAGGGACTTTGGAAAGATTCGCCTCACGACTTTGTGAGATGCGCACTATGGGCGACATGCCCCTAGTAGTAATAGGCTCAGGACAATGTCCCATGATGATTGGGAAGTAGCTTCAGATCTTCTTGGATGCATGCCCCTGATTGTTTTGGCATCCTTGAGAGATTCTCGGAATCTTGACTTGATTACCCCAGATTGATCGGGAAATAGTTTGAAACCCACTTGGGATGTATGCCTTTTGATTGTTTGGCATTTGAGAGATTCTTGGAATCTTGACTTGATTTCCCCAGATTGATTGGGCAAAACGTGTCATGCCCCTTGTATACATAGAAGACATTGCTTCTTGGAGTAATCTTTTTTGGTCGGGATAACTTTGAGTCATTAGTCATACCCTGTGCAAATTCTTTCTGTTGCTAACATTTGAAATTATGTAGCAGAATATGTTTAATAATGAATTCATGAGATGCAATGCATATGTCTGTCCTGATTTTTTGAAAAGCATTAAAACAGGAGATGTAAAAGAGTGATGTCTATAAAACGTGATTTTTGTAAAAACAAGATATCAACTTAGCATTTATGGCAAATCTTAAGGAATCAGGATACCTTTTTGGTGACAGTATGCTTTCGAACTAACCACGCTTCAGTTAGGATTTTCAAGGGTTGTAACGTGGCTTGGTTCACGGTTGAAGAAACAAAGGATAATGGCTCAAAAAATTTATTTATACCCATCCCAATCTTCGTGATGTTCTTCGATCCTATGCTCAGTTAACTTTGCGTTTCAGCTTTAGCAAAGCTTGAAGTATTAACATTGATATTTTATGGTGGTTGAACCACCAGAAGTTTATTTGGACAGTCAGTCATCCTTCTTTGAAATTCTTTTTTCTTTGGTGGAGGATTTGTAGTGACTTATTTTTTTTTACTTTGATTTTTGTTATCCCTAACTTTTGCCTGAACTGCTTATTTTGTGATTAGAGTCAGCGGGATGTTTCGACTTTTTGATAAGTCTCCTTCATAGGTTTTGACTTAACAGTTTTTTCTTCTTCTTTTTGATGGATATTGAATGTCTGACTTAATGGTCGCGGGAACCCATCATTATTTCTGTAAACAACGGTTAGTATAATTGAGTTAACTGAGTAACTACCCTGTCCCAGGTTATGATTAAGGGTTTTAATCTGTATGAGAAAGAAACTTCTACTTCTTAGGCTCAAAGGGGGTTGACAAGGGATTAACATCCTTATATCTCCACTGTTTAGGAATTGAAACAATGTCTGTACATCGTCAGCACAGTCTGTTCAAAAGCATACTGTATGAGATTGCGGTATCGTTTTCGTCATCCTCCCTCAAAAGGCATACAACTTTAGAAGGAGTTGAGTATCACAAAACATATGCAAATTAAAGACGTAATTTAAAATGAGTGATAAAGAAATAATTTGTTCAAGACAAACATATGCAATGCACTGATGATGATTATTAAAACAGATAATGTCCATCATGAGTCAAATGTTTAAACAAACAGAAAAGGGACTTGCAAACGAAAGTAGATCTAATGATCCAAAAGTTCGTCCGTCTAGACGTCAATCAGACTTGTCATGACTAGGCATAGGAGCGGTGATCACCACAGGAGTTTTCAGGGGGGTTGAATTTGATTTCCCCGTCATCGATCAAATCTTGAATCTTCTTCTTCAATGTCCGACAATTGTTTGCGTAACGTCCAGAACTGTTGGAATGGTACGCGCACTTCGCATTGAGTTTATAGCCAGGAGTGGAGGTGTTAGAATTCTTAGGAGCATCCCTCAGAGTAATAAATTTGATCTTCAACAAATGTTGTAACGCTTGAGCCGACGACATATTGATCTTGGTGAATTGACGCTTAGATACGTCTGGCTTTCGTCGTTATTGTAGAACTGGTGTAGTGATCAGAATTTCCCCACGGATTGGTTGCGTTCATTATGACTCTTCTGATTGTGCGCAGCATCAGTTACATGAGGTTCCTCAGGTGAACTGAAATCAGTGATCTTGTCATCAATTAAATCTTGAATCCTATGCTTCAATGGTCCACAATCCTCGGTATCATGACCAAGACTGTTCGAATGATAAGCACATCTCGCATGATTCTTATACCTACGAGCAGGATTGGCTGGAACTGAATATGGAGGCAATATAGTTATCAAGTTCCGGTTGAGCAGTTGTTGCAGAATTTGAGACAATGGCACGTGCAATGGAGTAAACCTTGCTGCATATGCTGATCTTTTTTTTCTGGGTTAACAAGGTTTTTCAACTCGTCTTGCCCCTTGGCCAAGTTCAGAATCAAAACTTGGAACCGGATATTCTGAGCCTAAAGAATTTTGACTTATTGCTCGAGATCCATTTGTGCTGAAATAAATAGCGAGAAAGAATGGGAAGCCTATTGCGGAAACCTGTTATGCAATGTTTATGAATGTAGATGCAATGTTTTCAAAGATCTTTAGGAAATTTAGTTTTCGGCATTAGGAAATTATCGGTCACTGCTTCGTCTGAAGAATATTGGTCTTTGTCTTTGAATGTCCTTCTTTGAGAATCAAGCTCACCATATCGAGTGGGTCATCGCCTCTGATTCGAGATACCTCTGATTTTGAAGGTACATGGCTAGAGGAAAATAAATCCTCTTGCCCCTTGATAGGTATCGTGTCTCTGAACTGGAAGGCATACGGTCAGAGGAAAATAAATCCTCTTGCCCCTTGATAGGTACGGTGTCTTTGATTTGGCAGACAAATGGCCAGAGGAAAGTAAATCCTCTTGCCCCTAGATAGGAATTCCATCCTTGATAAGAGCACCTGAAACTGTGTGTCCTAAATCACTAAGATCCTTGAAAGGGTTAGTTAATCATGTTATGTTATGATGTCATGATGTCATGCAAATGCAATACAATAGGTAAAGCATAAGGTAATAAGGAGGAATGTCCTACAAGCAAATCCTGCAAGGAAATAGAAGGGTTAGTAGCACACATAAGCAAGTCACACAAATGTCCTTAGGTTTAAAGGCTTGCATGGAGTTTGACTAGGTAACTACCCTTCCCCAAAGGTACTTCTATGGATAAAGAGAAATCAGCAACGGGTTCTACCAGTTATTCAGAATTGTCAGCCCTTCTAAAGCACCCTCGGACATGATACATTTGCATCAAGCAATGATACTTTGAGAAAGAACCTATCTGAATTGTAGTATCGGGTAGCGACTAGGTTCTCAACATTTGTCAAGAGTAGTCCCCCCACTACTTCCTAAAGGCCAAGATGGGTTAAAGGTAACTAAAGGTCCTTGAGCTCCGGCGCACCCACAGGCACATACATAGACCTCCCTCATTTGAGAAAGGTGTACATATAGCTATGGAGTCCTAACTCAAACGTGAACTTCATATTGACTCATCTCCCACATATGTGAAAGAGGTCGCCATGACTATGCCACTCCTATCTTAAGTGTACTTGAATCTGGGTATAGGATTCGTCCTTCATTTAATTCCCATGCAACCTTTAAAATAAAGCAAACAATTGAAAACATTTAAGTGATCCTAAACTTTAAGGTAACCCCTCTTTTATTCGAATATATCCCCAGCAGAGTCGCCAGTTCTGTAATACGGTGAACTGACTTTTTAAAATGTTGCGGATAGCAAGAGTCGCCACCGACTTTTATTTTATCCAATATATAGAAAGGCTAAAAGAACAGAAAAGACCTTTTAAAAGAGATTGAGTTCGGGGGGTAAGTTATACAAAGGGAAGGTGTAAGGCACCCTTTGTATCCATGGTTATCCATGGGCTCTTAATTGCTTAGCTCACTTTGTTTGTTTGAATTGTTTGAAAAGTGTCGTGTGTGAATAGTAAAAACTTTGTTTAAGGACTTTAGCTTGTAAATAAGTGTAGCCTTGTTTGAAAGTATTTTTTTAAAAGAGGTGTATGAAAAGTAATTTGAAAGTTTGAATGTGAGCAAGCATTTAAGAACACCTACCCTAAGATTGTCTTTCTTGGTCTTTAAGGGTGCGTTTGATTTGCAAAATATGAAGTACTAGACAGAACAGTACTAGACAGTACAGAACAGTACAAGACAACTTTTTGTATTGTACTGTGTTTGATGGTTACTGGACTGGACAACTGTTTTCTCAATTTTGCTTGATATGTTTATGCACCAGACAAAATAATATAATTTCTAATATAATATTATTTATTGATATATAAAATATAATATTTATGAATCAAAATATTAAATAATAAAGAGGAAAAAAGATGAAGAAATAGTTTTTTACTCTAGTTTGTTTAATATGTTTATGCAGCAGACAAAATAATATAATTTCTTATATGATATTTTTTATTAATATTTTTTAATCGAAATATTAAATAATGAGAAGAGAAGAAAAATAATAAATTGAGATATGTCAATGAACCGAATAAAAATAATATAATTTTTCATTATAACATTTTTTTGATGTATAAAATATTAATATTATATTTATGAATTAAAATATTAAATAATAAGAAAGAGAGTAAAAAATAATGTTTTGATATTTTTTTGATAATTAGTGCATGGAACAAAAAGTTGTCCCATGGTTTAGTGGGGGACAAGAAATTATAGTTTTGTCCAATACCTTACCATATTTTTTGTCCAGTACCATGATTAGTTTTTGCATCAAATAGAGTACAAAAAAAATTATCCTGTCCAGTACCTCGTTTTTTAGCAAATCAAACGCACCCTAAGTCTTTCGGGCGAAGGGGTCTATCCGTACCATGAGAGGGCAGGAAGTCTTTCAATTGGATGTTAAGGGTCATCGAGAAAAGTATCGTTCGCCATAAAATTGTCCCTGCCATAAGGAGGGCAGGTAGTCTAAGGGAAGGATATAATAGTCATTAATCTTTTTAGGCATCATGCGAGGATACCTTAGCAATTGGGACAATCATCATGTTTTACACTACGCCAAATTTGTCTTTTAGCAGCACCCCTACTAAAGCGCTTTTAGGAAAAAGCGCTGTTATAGGTTTCGCTAAAAACAAAATAAAAAAACACGCAAAAAAAGCGCTCTTAAAGGGGGGGGGGTTACGAAAGCGCTTTCAAAAAGCGCTCTAATAGGGGGGTACGAAAGCGCTTTCAGAAAGCGCTCTTATAGGGGGCTTATGAAAGCGCTTTCAAAAGCGCTGCTATAGGGGGTGGGTTACAAGAGCGCTTTTGCCCTAAAAAGCGCTGGTAAAGGCAGGGCTACCAGAGCGCTTTTTAAAAGCGCTTTCATAGCTGTTTCGTTAATTAAAATTTTTAAAATCAAAATAATTCAGATATGCGTTTCATAATCCCTAATCTTCTTTCTCTGCCATCGCTGCCCAGAATACGAAGAACTCCATCGCTGCATGCCCAGAATACGAAGAACTCCATAAAAACTCCATAAAAACTCCTCAAAACCGTATCTCATCCTCAAAACCGCAACACTTAACCTCCATAAAAACTCCATCGCTGCCCAGAATATGAAGACGAAGAAGAATCACTTCCCAGAATACGAAGACGAAGAGAAGACGAAGGAGGTACACGATTTATAGTTCTGTTTTTGACATTTGAAAGATTAGTGTTTATAGGTATTTTATTCAAAGGACACGGCCAGAATAAAACCTGAGAGTATAACACTGAAATTATATTTATTCATTTCAATTGAATAACAATGCTATGGTTTGATTCTGGTTTGATGCTGGTTTTATCCATCAGACACTATAATCTGAGAGTATAATATGTTTGATTTCTGGTTTGATGTTGAGAGATTACTATGTCGTTATGCTGCCGAATCGATATGCTGCTGTGAAAATACTTTTACACACCCTACTGCTGCAGAACAAAATTATATATATATATATATATATATATATATATATATATATATATATATATATATATATATATATATATATATATGAACATGATTTTAGTGTTTATTCATATGTTTTTTATAGTTGAAATTTAATTTTTATCTTTGATACATATACATGATTTTAGTGTTTATATATATATATATATATATATATATATATATATATATATATATATATATATATATATATATATATATATATATATATATATATATATATATATATATATATGAACATGATTTTAGTGTTTATTCATATGTTTTTTATAGTTGAAATTCTGTTTTTATCTTTGATACATATACATGATTTTAGTGTTTATATATATATATATATATATATATATATATATATATATATATATATATATATATGAACATGATTTTAGTGTTTATTCATATGTTTTTTATAGTTGAAATTCTGTTTTTATCTTTGATACATAGCTATAAAATATTTTTCTTTCCTTAGATTCTTGAGGTGATAAACTATCTATGGAATTTGTTGAATTGGTAATTGCCTGGTATTAGTTTCTTGAGGTGAATCTTGCCTTTGAAAGGTTCCGGTTGATATAAGTAATCTAGTAATTTTGATAAATGAAATGTTTTGATTAGGAATTGTAAAATTCATACGCGGCAGCAACACTTTTCTAATCTTTGAGAACTTATTAAACTTCTTGACATAGCTTAGTAGTTGTTATAAATTGTTAGAAATTGTGTCTAATATGTCATGTCTAATTAGTTTCAATTCAAATTGAATTGTTATTATAATATTCTTATATAATTTCAATATGTGTTAAGATAAGATTCAATAGCCTCTTCTTGTTCAATTAGTTACGTGAATAATTAGTGTTTTTGTTTAGCTTACTTAACAATAAATCCATGATTTACTATTATTGTTGTGGCTGTCCGGATACTAATAGCATGATAAAACCATGAGTTAATTATTGTTTTGCCCACTTTTGAACTTAATTGGAATATACCATGAACTTGTTGGTTTTTAAGCTATGGATTATGACCTCATTTTTATACTCTTCAATTAAGTTTTTTATTTTATATTTTATAGGAATATCTTTGCTAGATAGGGGTTACTTGTGAAGAGTGAAAGTTTGATCGTTTTCAAGAATCTTACATTGTGTGGGTCTAGAAGTTGCTTACTACTATACAGGTAATTAATTGTTCTCTCTCGCCAAAGTAATATGTTGCATTTTATTGCTTCTGATTCGTTCCGTGTATCCTTTGCATTTTGACAGAAACGCATTATACCGTTCTGTTCCTTAATAATTAGTTGTTTTTGTTTAGCTTAATTAATTAAGACATGAGTGATAGATTCTAAACCGTGTTAATGTTTTAATGTATTGAAGTTTTAACATGAGTGATAGATGCACTGTTTTAATATTGTTTAAGTGATGAACTTACTAACTTTGTAACTTTTAGATTATATTAAGTAATACTCATTATTCCGACATGTGGAATATTCTTGATGTCAATTTCGTTAATCGTTAAGTGATGAACTTAATAACTTTGTGAATTGAATTCGCCATAGGGGTTACTTGTGAACAGTGAAAGTTTGACCGTTTTTGTTTAGCTTAATTAAGACATGGATGAATTCAAACCGATTGTCGAAAGAATACGAGAAAGGGGTATGGGAATTCGTTAAGTTTGCGGTTGCGCACTCCGAAGACCCGATTCGAATGACGTGTCCTTGCTTGGGTTGCTGTTATGGGGATAAGGTTGACGGGAAACAGATGGCATCGCATTTACTACGGTTTGGAATTGATAGAAGTTATACAGTTTGGAGTTTGCATGGTGAAAAAAGTAACAGGAATGTTGAGTCGAGGTGTAATACGAAGTATTCTTCAAACGACGATTGCACAGACACATACGATTACGATCGAGTTGAAGAGATTGCAGAAGCGCTTGAAGAAGATCTTGAGGATTGTCCCAAAATGTTCGAGAGGTTGGTAAGCGATGCAGAGAAACCGTTGTATGATGGTTGTTCAAAATTCACAATATTGTCTGCGGTGTTAAAGTTGTACAACTTAAAGGCGGACAATGGATGGTCGGATAAAAGTTTCACAGAGTTATTAGCCCTTTTGAAAGATATGCTACCAAAGGATAATGTTCTTCCCAATCGAACGTATGAAGCCAAAAAGATGTTGTCCTCTATTGGCATGAGCTATGATAAGATACATGCATGTCCAAACGATTGCGTTTTGTTTCGAAACGAGTATGTAGCGTTGAATGAGTGTCCTAAATGCGGTGCCCCTCGATATAAGAAAATGTTGTCTCCGGCCAAAGTCTTATGGTATTTTCCTATAATTCCGAGATTTAGACGCATGTATCGTAGTGAAACCGATTCAAGACACTTGACTTGGCATGCAGATGAAAGAATTATTGATGGAAAGTTGCGACATCCGGCAGACTCACCACAGTGGATGAAAGTTGATACTGATTATCCTGAATTTGGAAAAGAAGCAAGAAACCTTCGCTTGTCATTGTCTACTGATGGAATGAACCCGCATGGTATTCAAAGTATCTCGCATAGCACATGGCCTGTGATTCTTATGATTTATAACCTACCTCCGTGGCTATGTATGAAGCGTAAGTACATGATGTTATCTATGCTAATTTTTGGGCCTAAACAACCAGGGAATGACATAGACGTATACTTGGCACCCTTAATCGAAGATTTAAAGTTTTTGTGGGAGAACAATGTGGAGGTTTACGATGGGTATAGGAAAGAAAGTTTCAACTTGAGGGCGATGTTGTTTGGAACAATTAATGATTTTCCAGCATACGAAAATCTATCCGGGTACAGCAATAAAGGTCAAAAAGCGTGTCCTGTTTGTGAAGATGAAACCGATACGACACGTTTGGATCTTTGTCAGAAGAATGTCTTTCTCGGCTATTATAGATTCTTAAATTCTAATCATCACTACCGTGGGTGGAGAAAAGCATTCAATGGAAAGTCCGAACATCGTACAGCCCCGCCTTTTTTGTCAGGTGATCAAATTTTTGAAAAGGTGAAAGATGTGAGCATTCAGTTTGGCAAGCCTTTTGCACATTCACTTGTCAAGGGTGGGTGGAAGAAGAAGTCAATTTTTTTTGAACTTCCATATTGGAAGTTGTTGTACGTAAGACATTTCCTGGATGTTATGCATATTGAAAAAAAATGTATTTGACAGCGTTATAGGTACGTTACTCAATATACAAGGAAAGTCTAAGGATGGCGTTAACATAAGGAATGACATGGTAAACATGGGGATGAGAACTGAATTGGGACCCGTGACGAAAGGAAGACGAACATATCTGCCACCTACTGTTTACACTCTATCTAGAAAGGAGAAGAAAACATTGTGTAAGTTCCTGAGTGAAGTTAAAGTTCCAGAAGGCTACTCTTCAGATATTAGAAGACTTGTGTCCATGAAAGACCTCAAGTTAAAGAGTTTGAAGACGCATGATTGCCATGTTATAATGGAACATTTTTAACCAATAGGTATACGTTCTTTTCTGCCAGAAAAAGTAAGAAGCGCAATAACTAAACTGTGTTTTTTCTTCAGGTCAATTTGCAGTAAGGTGATCTATCCCGCAATCTTACCAACATTGCAAAAAGAGATAGTTGTTACTTTATGTGATCTTGAAATGTATTTTCCTTCCTCGTTTTTTGACATAATGGTTCATCTAGTCGTTCATCTTGTGAAAGAGACACAATTGTGCGGACCAGCTTATATGAGATGGATGTACCCTGCTGAACATTATATGAAAATATTAAAAGGGTACGTGAAAAACAGAAGTCGGCCGGAGGGTTGTATTGTCAATCAATTGGACTCCCCAAATCTCATATTGTCGAAAAAAAAAGAAGGAAAAAGGCTAATTGGAAATAAAGTTGTGACAGTATCACTGGTCGAACGGGATCAAGCGCACTTGTATGTTCTGCACAATGAGATTGAGGTAGAGCCGTATGTTGAAATGCACAGGGTTGTTCTCCGAGATTTAAATCCAAATAGAAATGAGAACTGGATAGTACGAGAGCACAATCGAAGTTTCATACCTTGGTTTAGGGAACATATTTATTCAAAGTATCGTTCAGATCCTGCTTCAGTAACAGAAAGGTTGAGATGTTTAGCCTATGGTCCAAGTATAATTGTGTTTTCTTATAGCGCATACGCAATTAATGGATACACATTTTATACCAAAGAACAGGATGATAAAAGTACTATGCAAAATAGTGGTGTTACCTTGGTAGCTGAAGCAATGCACATATCAAGTGCGAATGACTTAAATCCGAAATTTGCAAATTTTTCATATTTTGGGGTTATCGAGCGCATTTTGGTGTTTGATTACGCGAAGTTTCAGATTCCTGTATTTGGTTGCAAGTGGGTTGAAAATAATAGTGGCATACGAATGGATAAGTCAGGATTTTTGCAAGTGGATCTCAATAGGGTGGGGTACAAAGATGAGCCTTTCATTCTAGCCTCTCAAGCTAAACAAGTGTTCTATGTCAATGATCCGACAAGTACGAAATGGTCTATAGTGCTTTTATCTAACAAAATAGTTGATGAAAACAATATTGAAGATCAAGGTGATATTGGTGTTGGCATTGAATCTTGTACAAGAAACTATCAAAATGAGAATGAATCTTGTACTAGAAATGATCATAATGAGGGTATTTGGATCAATCCAACAGTCCACGTTGTTAAGAGACGCGTAGAACACAATCCTACCAAGAAAAGAAAGAGACGTTAGTGATAAAGGTAATAGTATACATATTCCGACTAATTTGCTTTATTCAATTTGTACCGATTGTTATATATTCAATTGTATAGTTTTTTTCAATTTGTATTCCGATTGTTACAATACTTATTCAATTTTGGTACATATTTTTGTTTTGTACATAACTTTTGAACCATGTATCCGTTTGTCGACTTCTTCACATGTAACTATACTATTTTGACGATTCCGGAGCTGCTCATGCACTTATCTTTACATTTCGGGACTGTTTTTTTATCGGTTTTGCTTCTGCCCGTAATCAAAAGTCGGGCTTAGGGTCTGAATTTCGGAAAACCGACTTAATTTTTGAGTCCGTGGGGACGTTTTACCATAGCCATGTAAATTTTTTTCAATTCCGACAACTTTATTTTTTTGACGCTTATTTTGATTTCACCGATTTCGTCTCCGATTTACTTGTACATGCATTGTTTGACTTCCATTTGACTTGTATAGATTGTTATCTTATTAATAGTGTACTAATGTGCTTTAGTTTGTTTGATACAGGTTCAATGGCTCCGGATAGAGATGATCCACCTGAAAACTCACAAGAAAACTCACAAGAAAGAGATGCTCCGGATACAAATGTTCCACCTGATACATCATCAAAAGAAGTTGCACGAGGCATCACCATTATGAAGGGCATCATTCGACATAGAGACCAAGGATTAATATACCGTTTGGAATGGAATTCTGATAACCAACCAATTGGTCCTAATTCTACAAAGTTGACAAGCTATATTGGTACACTTGTTCGTATGCATATTCCAGTCTCCGTAGCTAAATGGAATCTAAAAAGCGAAGAGTTGGATGCAAAAAAAAAACGATTTGGGACGAGCTTAAGGTATCAAATATGGTTGTTGTTATTATCTTGACGATAATTTGTTTAAATTACTTATACTAACACACTCTATGCGTATGTTTTTTTGCAGAGGACTTTTGACATACCAGATGAGCGTAGACGCTACATACTTAGTTTGGCCGGAAAAAGATATAGAGGATGGAAAGCTTTTTTGACAAACACCTATCTTAAGGATAAAGATGGAAACTTTCTTGAAGAGGCACCGGGACGGCCAAAAAAGTATGAGATCTTCATTGATGAAAAAGATTGGGTTGAGTTTGTAAATCAAAGAGATGAAGCTTTTCGGAAAAGGAGTGTCACAAATACTGCGAGAGCATCAAAACCCGCGTATCCATACAAAAAAGGGCGTTTGGGATATGCACGCTTAGAGGATAAAATTGTAAGTAAATAGAAATGCGTTTTAATTAATTGTCTAAATGTGTTTTATTTGACGATTTTATCATTTGTGTCAATGCATAGTTAGAGGAGACTAAAAGTGAGAAAACCTCACTTCCTGTACATGTGTTGTGGAAGGAAGCTCGTGTGGGCAAGAATCAAGTTGTCGATCCCGATGTTCAAAGAGTTTATGCTGAATGTGTAAGTATAATACTGTGTCTTTAATTAAATCAAATGTTTTTTAATATATAAATGATTTTTTATCTCCACTAATAATTATTGAAATGTAAATGAATTACAGGAGACCTTGTCGCAATCGGTATCCACCGGTGAGGACCAGGATGATAGTAGCGTACTTAGTAGAGCACTAGATGCTCCTGAGTATCCCGGTCGGGTGAGGGGTAAGGGTCATGGTGTGACTCCAACCTCTTTTTACAAGAATCCTAGGAGAAGAAATCCTACCAATGAAGAAGTGTTGCAAAAATTGCAGGAATTGCAAGCACAAGTCTCTGAATTGCAAAGAGATAAAGATATGTATATGAGAGAAAAGTGCAATACTGCATCGGTGAAAGAAACTAGTGATAAAGCTAGTTTCAACTGTCAAAGAAAACTTCCCGAGGTAATTATAAATTTCTTTTCCTTACAAATTGTTCTATTTTATTAATGATAATGACTTTATATTTACTATTGGTTTAGGGAATTTCATCTTCCCAACTATACTTATCGTCACCGAATTATCGCCTAGTTGGCAAGGGAAAAGTGCACAACACTGTGGGAAATTTACTTCACCATAGACCGCTCCCGGATGGACACCTGAAAGTATCAGTTAATGTTGTATTAGATCATGATGCGGTGCTACCGGTACCTGACATGGTCTCAGAGACAACATTGATGCGAGATGCAATAGGGTCATTTGTTGCATGGCCCTCGGAGCTCATTATCATTGGTGATGAGGTATATTGAAAACCATTATGAATCATTTAGTTTTCGAATGTCAATTCTGCACCGTTACGTTAATTATTTTTTACATTTTAATTTTAGACTGCTCCTACAAAACCCGCAATTAAGGGTAAAGGGATTTTACAAGAGGAGGAGTCTGTTGCATCACTAAAAGAGATACATTTAAGGTGTTAATATATAATTTGAATCTAAAACTGCATGATTTTATATTTTACCGATTGTTATATGATTTTTAGGCATCTGCTCGGGGGTCACAACAAGTGACACAGCAAGTTCGTAGCGTACCACCTAAGGGTCCTCCGAAGCAAGCGGCAAAAAAGGTGGTGCTTTTGTGCCTCGATACCGGACGACGCTCGGAACACTTGTTGATATGTCCGATTTGAAGGATGGTGCTCTCCGTGAAATCAATATGGATGAAGGTATCTTTGGTATTGAATTCATGTCACATATTGCAATAGATGACTTGGAAGAGATTTTTACGCATGAACAACTAGGCGTCGCTAATATGCACTCATACATCCGGTAATATTCACTCATCTGATATATTATTTAATTAGTCGAACAATTTATTTACACATTTCAATGAAAATAATCTAATGTTTATTATGTGGTTATTTAAGGTTGTTGTATGACAGAGTGTTGCGCGGGACTGCATTGTCAAACAGATTCCGTTTCGTGTCTTCCGCCCATTGCAGCGGAATGACAATTGCTTCGGAACCGGAATCAGTTAGACAGCGCTTAGTCGATAGATTCCTGTCCTCCGGCAATACAGAAATTCTGATTCTTTGGGCGTATAATACCTGACCAGTAGGGTTAGTTTCTCATTCTTGATTCATCTAATATTTTTTTCTTTTGCGTAGCAAAATTTTCATATAACCTATTGTTTTAATTTATAGAGCACACTGGTTGTTGCTTGCTATCAACCCTATAAGAGAGGTGGTATATTTTCTGAATTCGGTAGATGGTTCGTGGAGCAATTATCCGGCTATGAAGGAAATGATTGATTTGTAAGTGGGATCGTTCTAAATATTCGTGTATATTTATATATTTAATTATTTGTGAGATTGATCTAAATATATGCTTTTATATTTTTGTTAGATCAATACAAGTATTCCGAAGTCAACGAGACGCACAGGTATCCCGGACAAAATCAAACAACATTACTTGGATCAAAGTGCAGGTACATTATTTTTCACAATTTTGCTTATAATATTTATGCTACTTGATAAAACAAGACATACAACTATAAAATCTTATTTGTTTTTCTATGTAGTGTCCGATACAGCGGAACAGTTCAGATTGCGGATACTATGTTTTGAGATTTATGAAAGAAATCCTTCAAATGAATCAATTAGAGATTCCAATCACGGTATGGATTTATAACTTAATTAGATAACTTCTTATAATTTATTACATTTAACTAAATCATTCATATTATGTTTTTGTTCTGTAGTACTTTGGCGAATTCCGTGCTGCTTCTTACACGAGACTAAAGTTGGAAGAAATCAAAGAGGATTTGTGTCAATTTTATATTCATCAGCTATTCGTGTAGGATTTGTGTCGATTTGAAGTATCAAATTATAGTACTCTAGGATATATGGTTACTAACTTTGTTCATACTGTTGCCAATATTTGAAGTATAATATTGTTGATGTTACAAATTTAGTTTGTTTGACAGGAATTATAATGATGTATATATATAATTTTGGATATTAATTATAATGGTATTATATTAGTATATATATAGTCCTACCTATGGTTGAAAATATATCGTCGAAAATATATTACAGGTCGAAAATATTACAGGTTTAAAATATATTACAGGTCAAAAATATTACAGGTCGAATTGGGAGGCTGAAATTACCGGTTGCACTTTAAAATACCTCATTTAGCAACGACAGCGCTTTTAAAAAACGCTCTTAAAGGTCCACCTACTAAAGCGCTTTATTACTAAAAGCGCTGCCTAAGATAAAAAAAACAAAAAAAAACGCAACCTACGAAAGCGCTTTTGGAAAAGCGCTCTTATAGGGGGGCTACAAGAGCGCTTTTTCCAGAAAAAGCGCTCTTATATGGGGGTCTACCAGAGCGCTTTTTTTGGAAAAAGCGCTCTTATAGAGGGGTCTACCAGAGCACTTTTCTGGAAAAAGCGCTCTTATAGGGGGGCTACCAGAGCGCTTTTCTGGAAAAAGCGCTCTTATAGGGGGGCTACTAGAGCGCTTTTAAAAGCGCTTTCGTAACCTACGCCAGCGCTGGCTTTGGCAGCGCTTTAAAGAGCTCTTAAAACCCAAAAAAAACGCTGTCGTTGGGCTTCCGTGTTGTAGGGTTACCGAGGCAACTTCGAGGGACAAAATTGATGATATCAATGAATAAGGAAACCTTTGCTTTAGGTATCCTCGGAATCGAGGGACTTGACTATTTAGTACAATTAGAGGCAACACGCAACAATAAGGCAACAATATAAGGCAACAAGAAGGGTTACCCTAAAGGTGTGTGGGTGCAATAATCACGTGGTTAACTTCGATGATATTTATCTTGTAAATTAGTGATCTATGTTCAATTCATGGTTTATCACTCCCTAGGGTTACTAACCACACAGTTTAAAATTGCAGAAATTAAAGACAGAAAAAATAAAAGTCCTACGCTATTACAATAAACACCTGTAGGGCAGGGCAGAAAAATAAAGGCAGAAATTAAAGGCAGGAAATAAAACCTACAACTATTACAAGAAAACTTATTGCGACCTATACACATTTTCTAGAATTTAAAGGCAGATAGTTAAATAAAAAGGAAGAAAGAAAAAAGGCGCAATTAAAAAGGCAAAATATTTAAAGAAGGTATTCGACAATCACAGAGTATGGGATGAGAAGAGAAGTTCGCAGTAATGAAGAAATTCAATGTTTAATTACAAAAAATAAACCTAAACCTATGGTTAATGGGCAACACCTACCTTAAGATTTCTAGGGTCATCTATGGTTTGTGAAGTTTAAAGGCTGACCCTAAAAATCTAATTAAAGCCCTAAAATTATATGCTAAAATTAAATTAAAAAAATCTAAATAAAAAACTAAAGTTAAATTAAAATCCTAATTATATTAATTTAAATAAATCTAAATTAAATTGAATTTTATTAATTAAAAAAAAGTGTTAATCCTAATTAAAAAACTAACCCTAATTATTAATTTAAATAACCTAATCCTAATTATTAAGATTAATCAATTATTGTGGTTAATTGTTAAAAAAAAAGAAATTAAGAGTAAATATTAAAAAGAAAACAAAACAAAACATAAAAGCTGAAAAGAAAAGAAAATAAACATGGAGGGCGCTGGATCTGGTACGTGAGGATCTTGGGAGTCCATGGTGGTCCTGCAAGGCTGTAGGCGTTGGATTTTCTTTTGGAGGGATCCACCGGTCGACACCCGAAGGTGCATGATGACATCGATAGGCTGCATGCGTAGGATCCTGTAGAAACACAAACAATGAAAATAACAAAATAGTATTGGGACGCTGGGATCGAACCCAGGCCCCTTTGGTTGCATACCTCCATCTGTGCCATCTGCGATGAGTGTATAATTCGTTAATTCATTGGTCATGATATAATAAATATAAAACGTGATTATTAATTGGAATAATGTCAAAGAAACCTGAACCGGGGCCCATTGATCCTTTCACAAGCCAATTAAAGAAAGGGAGAGAATTCCAATTTTTGACCAACCAATGAAGATCCCACACGCATGGTCCAGGGTCAACATCATCTTCTTCCTTGGGCTGCAAAGTTTCGCTACATATCTACTTCCGATTTGCTACGAAAATAGCTTCGATTCTTCGTAGCCGATTCCTGCAAAAATCACACTTACGAAATACGACTTAAGAAATATCTCTAAGAGCCCAGATCACCTAAACGGCCTGCCACGAATCCAATGGTGATGTCCGTTTTCCATGAAAATGCCTGAAGAATAGGATACGATGAACAAAGAGCTTGAAGCCCTAACAATAGTGGATTGCGATTCCGGCGTCCAACCTCCCATGTAATTGTTCAAACCTGCTCTAAATAGTCTCATGAACTCATCAGTAGCGTTAGTTCGAACAAAAACGCAATAGAATGAAAAATATGGAATTTAGAAATTTAAGGCAAATAGGGGTTCGTGATGCACGCGTTTCAGGGGCGTTTTGCCGTAGATTTGGACTTGTACTTACCCCACATTATCTCAGGAACACGAATGAACGTTTGGACTTGCTTGAGGGTGGCTGCAACTAGAGTTTGATGGTGCAACTTTGAAGAGAATTTTTTGGATGAGAAACCCTAATGCCTAAGCTGTCATAACGTATCCTTGTGCATGAGAACCTTATAAATATATATTAGGGAGATTAGGTCAAGAAAAATAGAAAGAATCAATGTTATTGATTGAAAAGAAATTGATTTGAAGATATGCTTCCAAACTTTCTTTTTTTGCTTCAATTCTATTTTCCAATATTTTCCACGTTTTACTTGGCCTCAAGATTGTTTAAGATGTATAAAATATATGGAGAATCAATCATGTGATCTCTTATTATTTAAATTATAATTTTATTTGATTTAAAATTGAATTTAAATAAGTAAATTCAAAAGTAAATGGAATAAAACTATAAAATAAATAAAAATTAATCCATCGGCCTTCTATAAGCTTAAAATCACGTGGGAAACTTGAAATTAAAGGCCCAAAACTCAAATGAAAGATTTTTGGCCTTCGCATGTGAGAGACAAAGTTGTATAGAATTCAATTTCCTTTAAAATGAGCTTTGGTTGGGAAATTTCTAATGTTCCATGTGAAAGTTATGAAGGATAGAAAAACACTTAGAAAGGGGGGGTTTGAATAAGTGTAGCTTTAAAACTTGTAAGATAAAAACTATTTGCACAATCATTTTTATCCTAGTTCATTGTTAACTAAACTACTCCAGTCCACCCCCTTGGAGTGATTTACCTCACCTGAGGATTTAATCCACTAATCACACAAGATTACAATGGTTTTCCACTTAGACAACTTCTAAGTCTTCTAGAGTATACTGATCACAACCTGATCACTCTAGGAACAAACTGCTTAGATACCCTCTAAGACTTTCTAGAGTATTCTGATCAACAACCTGATCACTCTAGTTCTTACAAATTAATGTAAACAAATTATTTTAAGAGTTACAATGCTTCTTAAAAAGCTATTATCACAACTGTGATTTTCTCTTAAGTTTAAGCTTAATCTCACTAATATATTACAACAGCAATGTAGTGAGGTTGAAGATGAAGTTTGAGAGCTTTTTGAATTTGACAGTGTTTTTGTATATTTGCGCAAGTGTTGTATTCAGCCTCTCATCAGAATTTCTATTTATAGGCATTTGAGAAGATGACCGTTGGGAGCATTTAATGCTTTGCGTATTCCGTACAGCATTGCATTTAATGTTTCTCTCTTTTGTCAACTACCTCGAGCCTTGCTTTCGCTGTGTCTACTGACGTTGCCTTTAATAGCTACTAACGTTCCTTTTGTCAGTCAGCGTAGCCTGCCATCTTGTACTTGCTTCTGATCTGATGTTTGTGTAAACAACGTTTGAATATCATCAGAGTCAAATAACTTGGTGCAGAGCATCTTCTTGTCTTCTGACCTTGAAGTGCTTCTTAGCGTGATACCATGAGAACTTCAGTGCTTCTGCTTCTGATCTCAAGTCCTTATGATGCTTCCATAGACCATGTTCTGATTCTGCTTGACCATCTTCTGATGTCTTGCCAGACCATGTTCTGATGTTGCATGCTGAACCTTCTGAGTTAGTGCTTCTTGCGCTGATTTTGTGCATACTCTTTATGTGATTCCTGAAATAGAAATTGCATAGGATTAGAGTACCACATTATCTCATACAAAATTCATATACATTGTTATCATCAAAACTAAGAATATTGATCATAACAAATCTTGTTCTAACAATCTCCCCCTTTTTGATGATGACAAAAACATATATAAATGATATGAATTTGCAATCAGAATATCAGACGACTAAAGACAATTACACAGTTATAGCATAAGCATATAAACATAGTGTGTGAAAATGTCTCCCCCTGAGATTAACAATCTCCCCCTGAGATAAATAATCTCCCCCTGAAATAAATAATGGAAGAAATTTATAAATAAAGGACTTCCCTGAGTATTTTCCATTTCTGTTTAGACGATCACATATGCTTAGATCTTCAGAACATTCATAGCTTCTGCTTCTTGCTTCCATAGGAAAGCTTCAGAGCTTTGAATTTCTTCTTGAATCATTGCATGCTAGATTTTATCAGAACATTGTTGAATGTACCAGAGCATCTCTACATCCTGAAATGTTAAAGAACAAACTGCACGACAAAAATCAGAGCATGAATGAATCAGAACATAAAATATGTATAAGAACATATAATATGTATCATAGCATAAACAATAATGTTTTAGAGCATATTAAGAACTAAACATGCATCAGAACATATAAGGAATAAGAAATGTGTTAGAGAATATTCTATCATCAGAATATCATAACATTCTTCCTTCTTGCTTCTGATCTTGAAGCTTCACAGCACTCAGCTTGCTTCAATTTCCATGAGCTTGTTTCTATACAGAATTGCTTTTCCCCATGTCTTTGCTTCTCATGTTGAGCTTTTTAGAATGTCTTCAATCCTGCAAAACACTCAAAGACATAGAACTTGCAAATTCTTGTTAGAAATGTGGAGACTTTCTCCCAGCAACTGATAAAATAAATCAGATCATTTATCACAGTTTCTCCCCCTTTTTGTCATAACATCAAAAACACAAAAGATTCAGATGAAAAAAAAATAATATGAGAGAAAAAGAGGATAATTTTCATTGATTGCAAAAGAGAATGATCAGAAGATACAAAGGAGATGCAAGGAAGACAGATGCAAGAAACAAAGAAACAACTAAGACACAAAGGACTAAGACGACCCTAGCTTAGACATAATCTTGGCCAGCATGTCATGAATCCCAGCATTGCTCTCAGTCTGCCTCTCCATGAATGAGCGGAACTCAGCATTGATGTCATCTTGCTTGTCCATACGAGAAGCTAGCTCAGCCTAATTCTTCTGAATAACCTCTAGAGTCTTCACCAGAAGAGAGGGTTCACCAGAAGAAGATTCACAACTTCTGTTCAGAGGGACAGCAATCTCAACTGCAGCTTCCATTGTCAGATCATCATCATGATTTTCCTCAACAGGAATAGTCTCAGTAGGATGATCTTCAACATCAGCTTCTCCCATAGAAGCATCTTCTTCATATTCTGGAGCAGGAAGATCAGAATCTCCATTCTCAAGAGCTTGAAGAATGGCAGCAAGATTCCTTGGAGCAGAAGGACCTTCAACTTCTAGAGGATCAACAACTTCTGGAATGACCAAATTGGGGTCCTCCTCAGAAGGATTTTCCCTCAGAAAGTCAAATTGTGACTTGAAGTCTCCAGTCAGAACTGGATACTTGGGTCTCCAAATCACAATCTCCCTGCAAGGATTATCCAGCAATTCATCAACAAACATCTTTTCCTCAAGAACTCTCCTGTTTCTGATGGGATGATAGTATACACCATCATCAGCTTCTAGTCGATAGCCAACATAACCAGGTGCAGCAGTCACTAGTCTCTTTTGGACTTTCATTGCTTCAACCTGAAAATCCTGCCGAAAGCTTCTCCAAAGGTTTCTATTAGAAACATCATCAAGATCATTAAGGAAGGCATCTCGCAAGAGATCCAGCCTAGAGACAAATTCATGCTAGAACAACTCCGGGAAGATATGAGGTTCAGGTTCAAGAGGGTTGAAGGTGAATTTGTAGTCAGGGTAAAGGAGGCCATATGGGTTGGATTTTCTAGAAGGTAAGAGATGGGATAGAGAAGGTGGAGCTGCTGTGGTGGATGAAGATGGAATATCTGTGGGGAGGATTGATGAGGATGGGATATCAGAAGGTGTGGGAGGATAGACATTTAGTGGAGTGGGGTTCAAAACAGGTGTATAAAGAGATGGTTGGGGAGGATTTGGAATGGTGAAGGTGTTGTGAGGTTCATAAGGAGGAGGTTGGATAGAAGATTGAGGTTCAGAAGGAGGTGGTTGGTATACTTTCCTGGGAAAACTTGTAGTTCTTTCAGTACGGAAAGACTCCCTGATGCGCTGATCTTGATATTCTTTGGAGTTTACTTTGACAGGATCAAAGGTGACCCTCTGCTTTTTGGCTTTCTTGGCTTCTTCTTCTTGAGCCTTTCTCTCCAGCCTTGCTTCTTTCTTCTTCTGTTCCTTCTTCTGAAGGTCAGCCAGAGAAGGAAGCACTCTTCCACGAATCCATGCAGGATCAACAGAAGATTGAGCTCTTACAGACGCTTCCAGATAGTGCTTAACAGCCTTTTTAAGTTCTGCTTGGAACAAGGTAGCAAAGCCTTCAATCGGAATTCTTCTAGTCAGAATATCTGGGAAGATTACAGGAACAGGAGTAATCTCCCTGATAAGTTCCAACCTTTGTAGATCAAAACCATTAATAACGTGCCCTTGAATAACTCCAAAGAACTTGGACGTTCCAATAGTCCTTAGGGAATCCATCAAATCACTTTCTATCAGAATGTTTGAAATCATTCTGGCGAAAGGAATAGCAGTTTTTGGAAGGTGAGGATACTTCTCACGTTCTTCATCTCTTGACTCTTCAATAGACGTCTTCAAATTCTGAAAAAGAATGTTGGAGATGTTGAGTTCAATTCTTCTTCCAATGCAGAAGAGAGTATATTTATGATCAGGACTAATGTACGATGAGGAGGATGATCTTCTTCTATGATGGAGAGATCCCAGAATAATCTCAGCCCAAACTTGGTAGAATGGCCTCAACACACCAGTTTGATGAGATTAAATACCAGTAGCATTGGATATTTGTCTATCAACCTGTGGCCAACAAACTCTGCCATGAAGAGGACCGGTAAATCCTTCTTCATCAGCCAGGTTGTACAGCTTTCTTATCAACTTTTCAGTTATCACAACTTCATGCCCTAACATGAAGGAGATGATTGCAGTTGGGGTAACCGTTGCATGAGCCCAGAAATCTTACACAAGAACAGGATAAATTGGTCCAACCAATCTATCAAGGTAGTTTGACCAGCCTTGAGCCATTGTCTTTGCTTCGGGTTTGAAACCATGTACTTTCAGATTTTCAAAATCCATTGAAGATTCACAAAGAACTTCCATTTCTGATGGTGGAATGGAACAGGTCTTCAATGGAGCATACCCATGCTTGCTGAAAACCAGATGAGTGGAAGAAACTTATGTTTGGCTTGAAGAACTTGACGAAGGATTCATGGTGAAATGCTTAGATGCAAACACAAACTAGGGTTTATGTGTTGAATGCAAAAAGAAAGAGAGGGACAAATGAAGAGAGAGAGAGAGAGAGAGAGAGAGAGAGAGAGAGAGAGAGAGAGAGAGAGAGAGAGAGAGAGAGAGAGAGAGAGAGAGAAAGAGAGAGAGAGAGAGAGAGAGAGTGAAAAAGATGAAATGAAGATGAAGAGGAGTATATAAAAGGTTGGATACAAGAAAATAATAAATGCAATATGGTTTAAGTGAAATGATTACAAGAAAACATGACATCAATTTGCATTTAATGAGATATGACGTTTGGAGAGATAAAGTGACAAAATGAAATGATTTGCACAGTTACCTAGGGCGGCGTCTCCTCAACTGCACGCATGCTTGTCCAAAAATAGTGAACACGTGTTCATTTTCTGGAAAATTGGTGACAGCTGTTTTACTTTAAAAGAGATTCTGAATCAACTTAGATAAAGAAACGTTAGTAATAACAGAATCAGAACTTCTAATTGATCAATATCAGAACTTCTTATGAAAACATAATCCCAACACATTTCAGAACTTAGCCATACAAAAGACCTTCTCATCTTCTCATTCTGGACATAAATCCAAACTGATATTCTTCAGAATGAACTTAAACCTATCTTCAGCAAGGGGTTTTGTAAAGATATCAGCCCGTTGATGGTCTGTATCCACAAAGTTTAAAGAGAGAACACCCTTCTGAACATAGTCCCTAATGAAATGATGTTTAATCTCAATATGTTTAGCTTTGGAATGTAAGATAGGATTCTTAGATAAACATATGGCAGAAGTATTATCACAGAAGATAGGAATGTGTAGCAACCTGCCTTAAAAATTAAGACTTAGAGTCGCCACCTATTCTGAAGGGCGAATAGGAAACCCTACGCAGTTTAGAGATCGGGGAAAGTTATTATAATCAGGTTGAGGGAAGGTGTTAGGCACCCTCAACCCTTTCCTATTGGCTTTGAATCTAAGGGTCAAGTTTTATGGCTAAAATATTGAGGTTTAATAGCTAAGGAATTGAATAGGGTAAAAATAGAGATTTGAAGTGAATTGAGATTTTAGGGAGGGGGACTCTCCTTGGTTATCCAAGTGCCTACGTATCTCCTTAGGGAGAATCAGAGTCAACGTAGTTCGGGGAAGGGTTGTACGCCCTTTAGAGTTATAATTTGATTTGATATGGTTTTTGAGGCTTTTTGAGTGGCCTATCGTAGTTGTGATAACTTGTAGTTTGAAAAGGTTTGGAAAATGTTTTAAGGTTTGGGCGTACAACCCTGATTTGATTTGTACTATTAATCGCGATGATCAATAGGTTTGATCACCATAATTAACAGATTAATAAAAGCATTGCTAATTATTCTAATCGATTGATTCGATTATCACTGTTAGCAAATTGATGTGTTTTAATTATTTTAATTTGATCGTTACACCCCATAATCGATAGATTCAATTACAGATGATGACGAATTGAATATGCTAATCATCGTAACCAATAGATTTGGTTAAAACCATTTAGCAGAATAAAATACATTTATTTGAGTTAAATTGATTAAATAATTATAATTGATTATTACCCACCGCGATCAATAAATTTAATCGAAGCAAATAATAAATTAAATCCTAATATTTTGGCCAAATGGTCAATAGGATTGGGGATGGATAGATTAAAACTATTTGCTAAGTTATTAGAAAATCTAATCATAGTTAGGCTGTTTTATTAATTAAATTGATTTATAAGAGTTACTTAAATAATCAAATTATTCTAATTAATCTGCATTAACTATATAATTATCCTACTAATGATCCAAATTAATCCACTATTAATGATGAAGAAAAAGAGAAAAATAAATAGGTAGTATATAGTAACAAGCATAAAAAATTTGGAATAATTAAAAAAAGATATCGTCCCCAGCCAGTTTCGAACTAGAGACTTGAAGGTTACCAGAAATAACATGTTGCCATCTGCGCTAGTGGGCCTCGTTGTAAAGCGTTCACGTTCGTTGGATCAAATGACAACATGGTTGCGTTTCTGAATCGTCAACCCAACGCGTGTGGGCCCCAGCGACGTTGAACTACCAATCATGCACAGCGCTTATGTTGACTGCCAATTGGAGAGAGCCACGCGTGGTCCCAGATCTCCCATACTATTCATCTTCTTCCTCAAAGAATTTGCTGCGAATTTACTTGGCTTTTGCTGCGATTTCATTTACCATTTTTCCTAGCAAAATTCTGAAAAAACAAGAAACTCGGAAAGGCACGTTAGATAAAAACCAGGGCTGCCCAGATCCACTAATGTGAATACCACGAATTCAACGGTGCGATTTTTTCGCCCTGAAACGGCCCGGATCGGTGAGAACGAGAGCTTACACCTCTTTTGCCCTAACCATGGTGAAGTCTCCATTCCACATCAAAACCTTAGAACAATGGTTCTAAACACTTTTAAACATCAATATTAACACGAATAAATGTTTAGAAAATCAATTAAATTGCATGAATTAGGATTTTTAGTTTTCAAAAGATAAGTGTAAACCGTGAGTTTGGAGAGGATGCTTCACGAGGTCTCCGGCTTCAAAGATGGATGGGATATGCTACTGAATCCTTCAGGGATTGAATGGGACGTTTCTTCGGTGTTGAAACTCGCCAAGAGCAATTTTCCACTTGTCCTAGTTTTCTTGCAATTTTGGACGTTTGGAGAATGTTTTAGAACGCAGATCTTGCCCTATTTTTCGTCCCAAAAGAACCCCCTCTAGCTGCAATAATATGAGCTATATATATGATAGAATTAGGGTTAGGTCTTGGAAAAAAAATAATGAGAAAATTGATTGGAAAATTTGCATAAAAACTTTCTATTTTTGGTTCTATCATATCTCTTTCTTTCCGATCTCCTTTGCACATTTTTGACTCATATAATTGATATATTAGATGATTGAAATTTAATTGTAGAATCAAATCTTGGGTTTAAAACAATTCATTCACATTTATATAATTTATTAATATTTAAATGAATTAAAATTCAAATAAATAAAATAAATATTATATAAAAATAAAATAATTGTTTTTAGAAGTCATTATAAAGCCCATAAACAAGTTTGAAATCTACATCTTAGGCCCATTGGTCAAGGAAACCAAAGACACTTAGTTAGGGCTTTATGTATTTCTCCAAAATCGACCGATTTCCAAGCCTTGTATCTCCTTCAATTTTTGCCATATGGCCATGTTCCAGGACTTTTTGGAAAGCTCAAAGAGTCTTCTAAATGACCTTTTTTGTTTCATCTCAATTGAAGCTTCCATGCTCAAGTTATGAGCTTTGACCCAAAAGGTGTTTTTGTTGACTTTTTGGAGGACCTATAATCTCTTGTACCATACCTCCCAAATGATGCATTTCTGGCCTTGGCTTGTGAGAGACAAAGCTGTAGAGAATCAAATTTCCTTCAAAATAGGCTTTGGTTGGGAAATTTTTGGTGCTCCATGTGAAAGTTATGACCAGTCAAAGTTGAGTTGACTTTCTCCTATAAAAAACCCTAATTTGAACCTTTGCATTTGTTCATTTCTGAGTTTTTATTGATGGATCATGATCAACCTTTGATCAAATGATAGATATAACCTCACATACTTGATGTTAACCAAAAATCTTGAAGTTTGACTGTATTTTGACTATAGTTGACTTTTAAGTCAACATAGTCGATTATTGATAATCTGAGCCATTGAGTGAGCAAACTTTGGAACTTGAAGCTTGACTTTTGACATGGAGATTCTTTGAGACATATGAGACACCCTGAGATCCATTCGAGGCTTTAGAGATTCAAACTTCTTTGATAAAGTGCCAACCCTAATTTAAGAGGCCCTCAATTAGGAGAATGTTGCTTGAATAAACCCTTGAACCTTGAGCCATTGAAGATGAATATAGGAGGGCAAATTTTGGGGTATGACAGAATGTTACTCTCATATATTTGATAATCTTTTAGCTGACTCTTCATCCTGAGAATTTGTGTGCTACAACCAGCAGCAGCAACATATTCTGCTTCTTTTGTTGAGAGGGCAATGGTAGCTTGCTTCTTGCTGTACCATGAGATCAGGTGACTTCCTAGAAATTGACAACTTCCAGAAGTACTCTTCCTTTCAATTCTATCTCCATCATAGTCAGCATCACAAAATCCTACTAAGTTGAATTCTTTAGATCTTTTGTAGACTAAACCAACATTAGTAGTACCTTTCAGATAGCTCAGAATTCTCTTAACAGCAGTTAAGTGAGATTCTCTAGGATCTGATTGGAATCTAGCGCACAAACAAACACTGAATAAAATGTCAGGTCTAGAAGCAGTTAAATATAGAAGAGATCCAATCATACCTTTGTACAACTTCTGATCTACCTTCTTACTTACCTCATCCCTACTTAGAACACACGTTGGATGCATGGGAGTTTTGGCTTCTTTGCTTTCAGAAAGATTAAACTTCTTCAGAAGTTCGTTCACATACTTCGTTTGATGAACATATGTTCCATCAGAAGTTTGATTGATTTGAATCCCAAGAAAATACTTGAGTTCTCCCATCATACTCATTTCAAATTCAGCTTGCATAGACTTAGCAAACTCCTTTCCAAGTGAAGCATTAGATGTTCCAAAAATAATATCATCAACATAAATTTGACAAATTAAAATGTCCTTCTTAGATGTTTTACAGAAGAGAGTAGTATCCACTTGTCCTCTGGTGAAACCATTGTTCAGAAGGAAAGAACTTAATCTTTCATACCAAGCTCTAGGAGCTTGCTTCAACCCATACAATGATTTCTTTAGTTTAAAAACATGTTCTGGAGACTTAGAGTCTTCAAAACCAGGAGGTTGGTGGACATAGACTTCCTCATCTATATAGCCATTTAAGAAGGCACTCTTAACATCCATCTGATATAGAGTGATGTTATGTTGAGTGCCAAAAGAAATTAATAAGCGAATAGATTCTAACCTAGCCACTGGTGCAAAGGTTTCTGTATAGTCAATACCTTCTTGTTGACTATAACCCTGAGCCACCAGTCTGGCTTTGTTTCTTACCACTTCTCCCTTCTCACTAAGCTTGTTTCTGAAAACCCACTTTGCACCAACGATGTTGAATCCTTTTGGTCTAGGAACAAGATCCCATACATCATTCCTTGTAAACTGATTTAGTTCTTCTTGCATGGCAATTATCCAGTATGGATCTTCTAGAGCTTGATCAACAGAAGTTGGCTCGATCAAAGAAACAAGACCTAATTGACATTTTGCGTTGTTTTTAAGGAATGCTCTTGTTCTGATAGGATCATCTTTCTTTCCAAGAATCACATCTTCTGAGTGAGCTGAGGTGAGTCTAGAAGATCTTCTGACTGTTGGCTCTTCAGAAATTCTGAGATTCTCTAAATATGAAACAACTTGATCTTCTGATTCTTTGCTTCTGAGATTTTCAGCTTCTGAAACTTTGCTTCTTGGTTCTTCAGCTTCTGATATATCAATATCTATATCTGCAAAATTCTGAAACTGCTTTGGTTTTTCAAGACCAAGCTTATCATCAAATCTGATATTGATTGATTCTTCTACAACCAATGTTTCAGTGTTGTATACTCTGTAGCCTTTAGAGCGTTAAGAATATCCAAGGAGGAAACATTTTTGTGCCTTAGAATCAAACTTACCAAGATGATCTTTAGTATTCAGAATGAAACAAACACATCCAAAAGGATGAAAATATGAAATGTTGGGCTTTCTATTCTTCCACAATTCATAAGGAGTCTTATTTAGAATAGGTCTTATAGAGATTCTATTCTGAATATAACATGCAGTGTTTATTGCTTCTGCCCAGAAGTGCTTAGCCATATTGGTTTCATTGATCATGGTTCTGGCCATTTCTTGCAGAGTCCTATTCTTTCGCTCTACAACTCCATTTTGCTATGGAGTTCTAGGGCAAGAGAAATCATGGGCAATACCATTTTCTTTGAAGAACTCCTCAAAGAATCTGTTCTCAAATTCACCACCATGATCACTTCTGACCTTTATGATTTTGCACTCCTTCTCAGATTGAATCTGAGTGCAGAATTCAAAGAACACTGAATGAGACTCATCCTTGTGTTTTAAGAACTTTACCCATGTCCAGCGGCTATAATCATCTACGATGACTAATCCATATTTCTTCCCTTTGACAGATGCTGTTTTGACTGGTCCAAACAGATCAATGTGCAAAAGTTCTAACGGCCTTGAGGAAGAGACAACATTCTTAGATTTGAATGCAGGTTTGGAGAACTTGCCCTTCTGACATGCTTCACAAAGAGCATCTGATTTGTATTTCAGATTTGGGAGTCCTCTTACCAGATTTAGTTTGTTAATCTGAGAAATCTTTCTCAAACTAGCATGTCCTAATCTTCTGTGTCAGACCCATTGCTCTTCAGAAACTGACATATGGCAAGTCACCTTCTGCTTCTCAAGATCTGAAAGATCAATCTTATAAATGTTGTTCTTTCTCTTGCCTGTAAATAGGATTGAGCCATCCTTCTGACTTACAGCCTTGCAAGACTTTTGATTGAAGATTATATCATAACCATTGTCACTTAATTGACTTATGGACAATAAGTTATGTGTTAATCCTTCTACAAGAAGTACATTAGTTATGGAAGGAGAGTTACCAATACTTATGGTTCTAGAGCCAATTATCTTGCCCTTCTGATCTCCTCCAAACTTGACTTCTCCACCAGACTTAAGCACCAGGTCTTGGAACATAGACCTTCTTTCCGTCATGTGTCGCAAGCACCCAGAGTCCAGGTACCATGACATTTTGTGCTTTGTCTTCTTTGTTGCTAAGGATATCTGCAACAGAAATTATCTTCTCCTTAGGTACCCACAATTTCTTGGGTCCTTTCTTGTTAGTTTTCCTCAAGTTCTAATTGAACTTGGGTTTAGCATGATAAGTAACAGGAGGAACAACATGATATTCTTTAGGTTTGGGAGCATGATATTTTTTTGGTTGTGTCACATGCTTCTTGGTGTGTGTAGTGTTAAAGCTTTTGGCATGTGAAGTGAGCCTAATATCATGTGAGTGTCCATATTCGAACTGATCATACAATGGCTTGTATGTGATTTTCAAATCATCAATAGGTTCAAATTTTTGTGGGGTATCACCCTCATAGCCAACGCCAATCCTTTTGTTTCCAGAAACACCATATATCATAGAAGCAAGATGACTTCTGCCAATACTTCTAGATAGAAACTTTCTGAAGCTCGAGTCATATTCTTTCAGAATATGATTGAGACTAGGAATAGATTTTTCTGATTCAGAAGGAGATCCAATATCTTTGGATGATTTTAAAACTTTTTCCTTCAGTTCAGAATTTTCCACTTCCAGCTTCTTAGTTTCAAATTCAAATAGCTTTTTCAGTTTTTTGTATTTGATACTAAGATGAGCCTTGAGTTCCAGAAGTTCAGTTAAACTGGAAACTAACTCTTCTCTAGATAGTTCAGAAAATACCTCTTCAGAATCTGATTCTGATGTAGATTCTGATCCGTCATCCACTGTGGCCATCAATGCAAGGTTTGCCTGCTCACCTTCAGAGTCTGATTCTGAATCATCCCATGTTACCATAAGACCTTTCTTCTTATGAAACTTCTTTTTGGGATTCTCCTTCTGAAGTTTTGGACATTCATTCTTGAAGTGTCCAGGCTCATTGCACTCATAGCAGATGACCTTCTTCTTGTCAGATCTTCTGCCTCCAGAAGATTCTCCTCTTTCAGGCTTCTTTGAACTTCTGAAGCTCTTGAACTTCCTTTGCTTGCTCTTCCAGAGTTGGTTTACCCTTCTGGAGATCATGGACAATTCATCTTCTTCTTCTGATTCTGATTCTTCAGAATCTACTTCTTCAGCCTGAAAAGCGTTAGTGCATTTTTTATAATTAGATTTTAATGCAATAGACTTACCTTTCTTCTGAGGTTCATTAGCATCCAGTTCAATTTCATGACTCCTCAGAGCACTGCTCAATTCTTCAAGAGAGACTTCATTCAGATTCTTGGCAATTTTGAAAGCAGTCACCATAGGACCCCATCTTCTTGGCAAGCTTCTTATGATCTTCTTGACATGATCAGCCCTTATGTATCCCTAGTCAAGAACTCTCAATCCAGCAGTTAGCGTTTGAAATCTTGAGAACATCTTCTCAATATTTTCTTCATCCTCCATCTTGAAGGCTTCATATTTCTGGATCAAGGCAAGAGCTTCATATTTTCAATGACTTATATATATCATAGGCAGTTTCCCTGTTAGATATCTTCTCATATTCAGCATGAGAGATAGCATTCAGCAAAACAGTCCTACACTTATGATGATTTTTGAATTGCTTCTTTTGATCATCATTCATTTCTTGTCTTGTGAGCTTTACACCAGTAGCTTTCACTGGATGTTTGTAACCATCCATCAGAAGATCCCATAAGTCACCATCTAGACCAAGGAAATAACTTTCAAGTTTATCTTTCCAGTATTCAAAGTTTTCACCATCAAATACTGGTGGTCTAGTATAACCATTGTTACCATTTCCATTTTGTTGCTCAAGAGAGCCAGATGTATATGTATTTGTTGGATCTTCACCAGCCATCTTGACTTAAGCGTTTTTCTCTTCCTGAATCTTTTCTAAACACGGTTAAGTGCTTGCACCTTAGAACCGGTGCTTTGATGCCAATTGAAGGATAGAAAAACACTTAGAAATGGGGGGTTTGAATAAGTGTAGCTTTAAAACTTGTAAGCTAAAAACTATTTGCACAATGATTTTTATCCTGGTTCGTTGTTAACTAAAATACTCCAGTCCACCCCCTTGGAGTGATTTACCTCACCTGAGGATTTAATCCACTAATCACACAAGATTACAATGGTTTTCCACTTAGACAACCTGATCACTCTAGGAACAAACTGCTTAGATACCCTCTAAGACTTTCTAGAGTATTCTGATCAACAACCTGATCACTCTAGTTCTTACAAATTAATGTAAACAAATTCTTTTAAGAGTTACAATGCTTCTTAAAAAGCTATTATCACAACTGTGATTTTCTCTTAAGTTTAAGCTTAATCTCACTAATATATTACAACAGCAATGTAGTGAGGTTGAAGATGAAGTCTGAGAGCTTTTTGAATTTGACAGCGTTTCTGTATATTTGCGCAAGTGTCGTATTCAGCTTCTCATCAGAACTTCTATTTATAGGCATTTGAGAAGATGACCGTTGGGAGCATTTAATGCTTTGCGTATTCCGTACATCATTGCATTTAATGTTTCATTTTTTTGTCAACTACCTCGAGCCTTGCTTTCGCTGTGTCTACTAACGCTGCCTTTAATAGCTACTAACGTTTCTTTTGTTAGTCAGCGTAGCCTGCCATCTTGTACTTGCTTCTGATCTGATGTTTGTGTAAACAACGTTTGAATATCATCAGAGTCAAACAGCTTGGTGCAGAGCATCTTCTTGTCTTCTGACCTTGAAGTGCTTCTTAGCGTGATACCATGAGAACTTCAGTGCTTCTGCTTCTGATCTCAAGTCCTTCTGATGCTTCCATAGACCATGTTATGATTCTGCTTGACCATCTTCTGATGTCTTGCCAGACCAAGTTCTGATGTTGCATGCTGAACCTTCTGAGTCAGTGCTTCTTGCGTTGATTTTGTGCATACTCTTTATATGATTCCTGAAATGGAAATTGCATAGGATTAGAGTACCACATTATCTCATACAAACTTCATATACATTGTTATCATCAAAACTAAGAATATTGATCAGAACTAATCTTGTTCTAACAAGTTATGGCCGGTCAAAGTTGGGTTGACTTTCTCCTTAAAAACCCTAATTTAAAAACATAGGTTTTTGATGTTTTTGGAGATTTTCTTGATGAATCATGATCAATACTTGATCAAATGATGAATCATATTTCAAAATGATAATGTTGACAAAAAATCAAGAACTTTGACTGTGATTTGACCATAGTTTGACTTTTAGGTTAACTAGTCGATTATTGATCGTTTGGGCCATTGAGTGAGCAATCTTTTGAATCAGAGCTTGAAACTTGATGTGAGGATTCTTTAAGGCATATGAGAGGCCATGGGATCCATTTTAGGTATCATAACCTGACTTTACTCTGAGAGAGACAAAACCCTAGTTTGAGGGTTGTTGTTTAGGAGAGTGTACATTCAGCCAAGTCCTGAGCCTTTGATATTTAAATGAACTTGAGTATGAAAATGTGATGGGCAAATTTTGGGGTATGACACCAAGGTTGGAATCTCGGGATGTTGTATTCTTTTCCTCGTCCCCTGCTGATTCACCGTTACTTTGGGGTGAGTACCTTTCAATAGACGAGAAATTTCAAGGGGATTTCCCCATCAATTCTGCCTTCAAAGCCAAACTGGATGCTTCAGCTACGGTCCATACAGTCTGTAAACCCATCTTTGTTAGAACAAGATTTGTTCTGATCAATATTCTTAGTTTTGATGATAACAAGGATATGAATTTTGTATGAGATAATGTGGTACTCTAATACATTGCAATTTCCATTTCAGGAAATATATAAAGAGTATGCACAAATCAGCGCTCAGAAGCTTTGTCTCAGAAGGTTCAGCATGCAACATCAGAACATGGTCTGGCAAGACATCAGAAGATGGTCAAGGCAGAATCAGAACATGGGTCTATGAAAGCATCAGAAGAACTTGAGATCAGAAGCAGAAGCACAGAAGTTCTCATGGTATCACGCTCAGAAGCACTTCAAGGTCAGAAGACAAGAAGATGCTATGCACCAAGCTGTTTGACTCTGATGATATTCAAATATTTTATTCAAACATCAGATCAGAAGAAAGTACAAGTGGCAGGCTACGCTGACTGACAAAAGGAACGTTGGAAGCTATTAAAGGCAGCGTCAGTAGACACAGCGTGAACAAGGCTCGAGGTAGTTGACAAAAGCGTGAAACATTAAATGCAAAGCTGTACGGAACACGCAAAGCATTAAATGCGCTCAACGGCCATCTTCTCAAACGCCTATAAATATGAAGTTCTGATGAGAAGCAAGGTTAACAACAACGCTGAACCAAATTCTGTGAATATTAACTTGCTGAAACGCTGTTCAATTCAAAGCTCAGAAACTTCATCTTCATAAAAGCGTGTGTGCAGTTGAGGGGACGTCTACTTAGGTAACTGTGCAAATCTCGTCTTTTGTCATTATTATCTCTCCTCACGTCAAATAACATTAAATGCCATTCATCATCTCTTTTATTGTCCTTTATGTTTTTATATCCGTCAAACGTTTCCCTTCCCTAGAACGTTTTCCTTCCCCACATTCCCTCTATTTATTTCTCCATTTCTTTGCATTCTTCAATCAATCCTTGTGCTCTCGCTTTCTTTCTCTCACTTTTCTATGAATATCTTTTGTGATAACCCTAGTTCACTCTTCATCGATCTAGCATTCATCATGAATCCTTCGCCCAGTTCCCTTCATCAAAACTTTAAACCAGTTGAAGAAACTAAGTCTCAACAGTGGCTGATCTATTTGAATAGAACGGATGGAAGGGTTAATAGGCTACAGGATGAGAAACATATCTCGGGATGGCATTCCAAATTTTTCTCAAGTCAGATCTCTTCTTTGATGCTGTTATCAACATCTGTCCAAAGGAAGAAGAATTTCTTGAGATATTGGATGAAGTTAGGTTCCAATAAGGACTTAACTTCTATGTTAAGGGAAAGCCCATCTGAGAATACGCTCTCTCTCGGTGAACTGTTCTCAGTTCCTCTTTTGTATTCATTTACTTCTTTCTCTGGGAGCTGCTCAAGCATGCAGAGTTTCAAGATTTGATAACCAAGCAAGAGCAAGAACATCGCTGGGATTCTTGATATGCTGGCTTAGATTAGGACTAGGCTAGGGTTGTAGTCTTTGTGTCCTTGTAGTTTTCTTTGCTTGTTGCACTTGTGTATCAGCATACATCTTTTGTAAACCTTCTTGTTGAAATCAATGAAAAGTTATTTATGTTTCTTTCCTTTTGTCTCTTGCTTTACATCTGAATCTTTTTATGCTTTTTGATGTTATGACAAAAAGGGGGAGAAAATATATGATAAATGATCTGATTAATATTATCAGTTACCGAGTAAAATGGCTCCCACATTTACTAACAGAACTTGCAAAGTTCTATGTTTTTAAGTTGTGTTGTTGCAGGAATCAAAGATTCAAGATCAACATAAGAAGCAACAAAATGGATCAAGCTCTTGGACTCTTGAAGCAAGCTGAGTGCTAGGAAGCTTCAGAATCAGAAGCAAGAAGGAAGAATGTTCAGAAATTCTGATAATAGAATATGATCCAAATCATTGTCTATTTGCTGTGATACATTGTCTATTGGATCTGATATATTCTATATGGCTTATATGGCTCTGATACATATTTTGTGTTCTGATACACACTTTATGTTCTAACTCATTCATGCTGACTTTTGTCGTTTAGTTTTGTTCTGTAACATTTCAGGATGTAGAGATGCTCTGATGATGCTCTGGTACATTCAACAATGTTCTGATACAATCTAGCATGAAGTGATGTAAGAAGAAATTCAAAGCTCTGAAGCTATCCGAGGGAAGCAGAAATCAGAAGCTGTGAATGTTCTAAAGATCCAGAAAACTCAAGTTCTGAAGCTGTCCTAAATGGAAGCATGAATCAGAAGTTGTGAATGTTCTGAAGATCAAAGAAATTCAAGTTCTGAAGCTGTCCTAAATGGAAGCAGGAATCAGAAGATGTGAATGTTCTGAAGATCAAAGAAATTCAAGTTCTGAAGCTGTCCTAAATGGAAGCAGGAATCAGAAGCTGTGAGTGTTCTAGGAATCTAAAGAAATTCAAGTTCTGAAGCTGTCCAATGGAAGCAGAAGTCAGAAGCTATGAATTATCAGAAGCAAGAAGCTTATGTGATCGTCTCTACCGAAATAATCAGGGAAGTCTTTTATTATTAAAAGTTCTTCGAGCATTTATTTCAGGGGGAGATTATTCATCTCGGGGGGAGATTGTTAATCTCAGGGGGAGACATATTCACATGCTTATGCTATAGCTGTGTAATTTGTCTTTAGCCGTCTGCTCTTTCTGATCGCAAATTCATATCATTTATATATGTTTTTGTCATCATCAAAAAGGGGGAGATTGTTAGAACAAGATTTGTTCTGATCAATATTCTTAGTTTTGATGATAACAAGGATATGAATTTTGTATGAGATAATGTGGTACTCTAATACATTGCAATTTCCATTTCAGGAAATATATAAAGAGTATGCACAAATCAGCGCTCAGAAGCTTTGTCTCAGAAGGTTCAGCATGCAACATCAGAACATGGTATGGCAAGACATCAGAAGATGGTCAAGGCAGAATCAGAACATGGGTCTATGAAAGCATCAGAAGAACTTGAGATCAGAAGCAGAAGCACTGAAGTTCTCATGGTATCACGCTCAGAAGCACTTCAAGGTCAGAAGACAAGAAGATGCTATGCACCAAGCTGTTTGACTCTGATGATATTCAAATATTTTATTCAAACATCAGATCAGAAGAAAGTACAAGTGGCAGGCTACGCTGACTGACAAAAGGAACGTTGGAAGCTATTAAAGGCAACGTCAGTAGACACAGCGTGAGAAGGGCTCGAGGTAGTTGACAAAAGCGTGAAACATTAAATGCAAAGCTGTACGGAACACGCAAAGCATTAAATGCGCTCAACGGCCATCTTCTCAAACGCCTATAAATATGAAGTTCTGATGAGAAGCAAGGTTAACAACAACGCTGAACCAAATTCTGTGAATATTAACTTGCTGAAACACTGTTCAATTCAAAGCTCAGAAACTTCATCTTCATAAAAGCTCACTACATTGCTGTTGTAATATATTAGTGAGATTAAGCTTAAACGTTAAGAGAAATATCACTGTTGTGATTATAGCTTTTAAGAAGCATTGTAAAACTCTTATTTGATTACATTAATTTGTAAGTAACTAGAGTGATCAAGTGTTGATCAGGATACTCTAGGAAGTCTTAGCTTGTGTCTAAGCAGTTGTAATTAGAGTGATCACATGGTGATCAGGATACTCTAAGAAAGTTTTAGCTTGTGTCTAAGCATTTGTTCCTGGAGTGATCAGGTTGTGATCAGGATACTCTAGAAGACTTAGTCGCGGACTAAGTGGAAAACCATTGTAATCTGTTGCGATTAGTGGATTAAATCCTCAGGTGAGGTAAATCACTCCGTGGGGGTGGACTGGAGTAGTTTAGTTAACAACGAACCAGGATAAAAATATCTGTGCATATTGTTTTTATCATTCAAGTTTTTAGACTACACTTATTCAAACCCCCCCTTTCTAAGTGTTTTTCTATCCTTCAATCTTCTCCTGCAATGATCCCTTTAGGCCACTGATGTATCGAGCCACTTTCTGGCTTTCTGATTCTCCCAATTCATTACGCTCAGAAAACCGCAGGAACTCAGCTGTGTATTCAGTCACGGTTCTCTTGCCCTGAACATACTCGATGTACATCTTATAAAGAATCTGATCATAATCCTCTGGTAAAAACCGCTTCAGCATCAATTGTTTCATTTTTCTCCAAGTTCTGACTGGCCCCTTCCTTTGTCTCTGCCTTTGAACAACAAGTTTATCCAACCAGACAGTTTCAGTACTTTTAAGCCTGATCGCAACCATCTTGACTTGTTTGTTCTCAGGGACACCCATAACATCGAAGAACCTGTCGACGTCGATCTGCCAATCAAGAAACTCCTCCACTCCCATAGTTCCGTAGAACAATGGAATATCAGCCATCACTTGATAGTCATGGTTGTTCTGTAGATTCCCACGATTAACCTCTTCATCGTAAGTTTCTTCCTCATCAAAAATCGAATCTTCGACACAGTTTCCACCCCGCAGAACCCTAATCGATTCCTCTCTCCTGTCTCTTCGCCGATTCCCATTGTTGTTGGCATTGTTCGCCTGATTTGCTAAATTCGCCATCTATTCAGTCAAAGCAGTTAGAGCCGCGGTAAAAGCCGTGGTAATTCCCTCAAGATCTGCTTTGGTCACCGGTTGATCTGCCATAGTTGTCAAGCTATGAAAAGAATAGGAGAAAACCTGCTTTGATGCCAACTGACGTAGTCGGAAGCCGCCCAAAGGAATAGCAAGCGCTAAACCTTGAATGAAAACAGGGTTGCAAGCGCAAACCCTATAGATAAGCTCTGGAGTCCACCAGGAATAAAGAAAACTTTGGATTCTATTATAATAAAAGAGATAATCCTTATGGCCATGCCAAAGGTCTTTAAATACAGAAAACAAATAAATCCTATTGGGCCTTATGGGCCTTTAATCCAAAACAAAATTAAATAAAACAAATAAAACAGAAATTACTTAAATATTAAAATTAAAATTGTTTAAATATTAAAATATTTTCCGACGTGCGGTTTCTTCTTTGATATGCTCAATCCTCCTACGTTAATATGTCACAATATGTCACGTGGATCATGAAATCAAATGAAAGAAAATGAAGTATTTGTCCATGATCCATTTTAAGGAAAGTAAAGCTAAAGGATAAAAAAGTTGAGTTTTAAACTAGGGGATCAAAAAGTTTAAAACGCCTAAATATAGATAAATTAAAAAGTCCATTTAAACCTTAAATTTAAAAATTAAAGTGTTTTTCTAAAGACTTTATTTTTACTCTACATTCTTTTTTGGTCTAAATTCTTTGATTCCTTTAAAAGAAATAAACTTATTCATAATGGATTTGAAATTAAGTGTATGTAGGCCTATGCCCCACTAAAACTAAAAATTTAGTTATGATGTAGAAGATATTAGTGATAGTTTTAATTGCATTAAATGATTATTTTGTTTTAGTATACTCCAAAATATAGTTTATTAGATAATAAAAAGTTCTTAATGTACTGAATAGTTGTATATAAGCAGCGCACCAGAAGCTCCACAAGCAGCTGGTAGAATGAATGATAGCTGGTAGAATGAATGATAGGTATGAATTTCAAATAGAATTTGAAATGAATCACTAACATAGACACCTCATGCGATAATGACCCAGATAAAAGTAACAAACATTTTTAAAAAATGGTGTTAAAATGTGGCACATGTGTTGGTATCGTGTCAGTCTCAGACATCGAATATGTGTTCGTTCTAATGTGTCAGAATCAAATAGAAACTAACAGCATAAACTGGAATACAAATCTTGAAGAGAGGTGTACAATGGCTTGGCAGCCTCCGGCTTGTCCACCATCCCTAAAAGAATGTCAGATGTTGTGATTAAAGAACTGCCGTAAAAACGCAGATTGGCATCCATCCTGGTTGCAACTATATTTCCCTCCAATGACACTCCCACAAATGCACCTATCATTTGGGAACATTCAATGTAACTCATTCTTTGAAGCATCAATCAATAGAATAAAATCAAGATTGATCAATGTTGAAACCACTCAAGCAGATGAAAGCCATAGTATGAATATTGTTTATATGATAGTACAAAACAAACTAAACATGCTTATGTATTTAGATGAATTTTGCACAACAAATGTTCTTAACATTTGATCCAAAAGAAGATTCAGACATACCTTTACTGCAACTATAAGTATAACACATGGCAGAACCTCTGTCACCAGCACGAATATCGGCTTCAAACAATCTTCCAATAGGCCCTGCAGCAGCACTACAGCCAGCACCAATAGAAAAATGCATGCGACTGCAAAATGTCCTCACAGCCTTGATATCGCGAAGAACAATTATAAAGTCCATAAGTTCTCCACCAATCTGTGTTAATCACAGAAATTATAACCATGTCAACAAGCAGGTGCCCAAGCCTAACAGTTTCGATTTTATGATTTCTTTGAACTTATCTATTAACATAATTACTTATAAGACTATTTAGGAGAGCTTATGGAAACATCTTATGACATATCTCTAAATCATTTTCAGCTTATTGAAATAAGTTTTTCAGCATAACATATGAAAACAACTTATAATTCATAGGGGAACAACTTAAATATCATAGAAATCCTCATATGATTCCTTACCTGAGCACCCCATCCTAAACCTAGGGAGAATATTGCTGATGGTGCTGACCAAGATCCATCCGACCTTCTTGAAACAACCAAACCAGTACCAAGTTTGTATGCGAGCAATGCACCTGCTTTCGCAACGGTTAAGATTGCAAGCCCTTTCGCTTCGTTAAGAATGGCTATAGGGATTGACCTCTCAGGATTGGATCTGGCCACCTGTCAACAAATAAAAATGAAATAGTATAACAAGTAACACATTCAATGTAAACTTAAATAAAGCATTAGAAAAGAAAAAACCTTGCAGTAGCTTCTCAGAGTATTAGATGATTTGTATATTTCATCCTCCATAGACAAACCAACAGGGAGATTAAGCCACCCTCTAGAACAAGTCCAATCCATTACATCATGCTTTGCAACCTGCACAGCATTACTAACAGTATTGATAAGAACCTCCTGCACAGGATAAAGCTTCTCATAGCAAGCATCACAAACCCTCTGAGGATTCCTTTCCCTAAACCCAACAGGCAACAAGCACTTCCCCTTTGTACACACCCCGCAGAAAATACCACCACAAAACCGACAATGATGCCTTCCACGAGTAAGCGCGGTAAACAATGCACTACAGTTCATACAACCGGCAGTAGAACTATCAGGTAGCCACTCTGGCGGTTCAGCTTCTAGCACCTCTTTATAGGCACCATAATCAATCCCAACCGGGGGAGGGGGAGCACTTGGCGTGTACACGGAAGAGTCAATGATAATATCACCATTCTCTCCAATATCAAGGAACAATACATCAGAACCACTAGACATTAACTGATTACCAGTGGTTTTCGATATTTTGTATAGTTGAGTCAAAATGGAAGTTGCCCCAACAAGCATGTTCTTCAAGCTAACATTAGAAGACTTGTTTGTAAAAGAGGGTATGATACCAATTGACTGATCACTTGATTCACAACAACCATCAAACATGTTGAGTGCATCAGAAGATAACTCATGAAAATACTCTTTTTCATGATTTAAAATTCTGGCTTCACCACAATTATCTTTATAATTGATGTGATCATGATTATCAGAAACTTCCATATTTCAAACATTAAATAGCATGTAACAAATATAGCAAAGGGAATAGGAAAGATTAGAAAAACGAATTGAAGCTAAATTAAGAAGGCGTGAAGAGGAATATGGGTGAAGTTAGAAATTAGAATAGGGTTACCGTTCTATCAAAACCATGGAAATTCAAATGAACCCCAGAAAACTTGTTTTTTATATTCATTAAATCATTACTGTATATGGTTCATATATAATCCAAATACATTAATCAGTTAATGGATCTTAAATATAGTATAATTTTGTATAGGGAATGCTAACTTATGTTTTAGGGGCATTAATTAAAAAATTATTTTATAAAAATTTTGTATTGAAAAAAACAATTAAAATTTTATTTTTTTATTTTTATTTAAATTAATGCATAATTTTTAAAACAATATTTCTTCGTTTAGTTTTTAAACCCTGAGACACAAGTTAGTGTTACTTTTATTTTTTTATATTATGGGTTAAAGAAATAAAGTTATACTACCTCCCCATCATTAAAAAAAACATGAGTGATTTTAAAAAATAATTTAAATTTATAGATTTTAATAATAAAAATAGTAGTATTAAATAAAAAATCTTGTAGGGGCTGTTTGTGGTATTTTTAAAAATCTTGTAGTAAAAAATCTTGTAGTATTTTTAAAAATAGTGTTTATGGAAGATTAAAGCGCCGCCAAGGGCAAGACAATTGTTATGGAGAATTTGTAGGGGTTGTTTGCCGACGCGTTCTAGACTCCGAAGTCATCACGTCCAATGTCTGGCTACTTGTCAGTTGTGTAGTAATATTGAGGAAACTGAGTGGCATGTGTTTTTTGGGTGTTATTCCTCGTTCCAAAGTTGGGAAGCAGCAGGTTTGTCATCTATTATTGAGCCTCGTATTCATTCCTTTAATAGTGCGAAGAAGCTTATCTTTGATATTTGTAGTAAGGAAGATAGGAGGACAGCGGGGAGAGTTGCGGTTATGCTTTATGTGATTTGGAATAATCGTAATAATGTGATTTGGAATAATGAGCGGGAAGAGGGTACAAGATTGGGTGTGCAAGCTTACTTTAATTGGTGTGATTGGTATAATGCGCAAGAAGTTTCTATCGGAGATAGGGATATAGCCCATCAAGCGGCTTGGACACCACCGAGTGAAGGGATGGTCAAGTGCAATGTGGATGCAGGTTTCAATAAGCATTTGGGAACTTCAAATAGGGGTTGGTGCATCAGAGATTCTCTTGGCAGATTCATCGTGGCAGGTGTAAATTGGGACATTGGTTTTCTCTCAGTCATTGAAGCGGAAGCTCTAGCTTTAAAAGAGGCTATTCATGTAGCTATAGCTTTGCAGCTCAACTATGTGACGTTCGAAAGTGATTCTCAAAGGGTCATCCAAGTTGTTCAACACAATCATTATTACATGTATTAAGACTTTGTTAGTTAATTTTCCCAACTTTGAGGTTAAATTTATTAATCGCCAAGCGGATTCGATTGCCCATACTCTTGCTAAGGCGGTCAATTCTTGGGCTAGGCGTAGTGTGTTTAATATTATTCCTCCTTGTATTGTTCAGCAATTGCTATTGGAAATGAATTAAGTTTATTTTGATCCAAAAAAAATCTTTATTAAGGGACAGTTTAGCCTGACTTTTTGTTGACTTATCTTCTACTTTAAAGAAGAAGTTGGGTCAAACAATATTTAGAAAAAATTTCTTATAAAAAAGCGACTTTTATTTTAAGAATAAAAATATAATTGAAGAAGCTTTTACTAAAGCTGTTGAAAGTAACTTTATAATAACTTTAAAATAAATTATTTTTTAATTCTTCACTCCAACATACATTATCATAATTCTTCCCATTTTACTTTATTTTATCTAATTAAAAAAAAAAATTCATTCATGTGCCAACATTATTTTTACATATTTTCAAATATTTATAAAAAATATTCGTTTAATTTTCTTAACATATTTCATATCTTTTAGTAATATAGTAGTATTTTATTCTAATTTGTATCCATTTGTTTGTAAAACATTTATATATATATATATATATATATATATATATATATATATATATATATATATATATATATATATATATATATATAAAATATTTTATTATTTTTAAAATTATGAATATAACTCCGTAATTTCACTCAATATTTTAGATCTAACATTGTACTAAATTTGGAGGAAAAATCAAATTTTATTATTTTCTCACTTTTATATTATTTCATCTATATATTAAATAAAATATTTTCATATATATATATATATATATATATATATATATATATATATATATATATATATATATATATATATATCAAACAATTTAGTTTAAAATTATTTTTAAAGTTGGAAAATAATAAATATTATCAAACAACTTTAACTTTATTTATAAAGCTCTTATTTTTAACTCAAGCTTAAAAGTAACTTTTACAACTGAAAAAAAATTCGGCCAAACGTTACCTAAAAATACATTATTTAAACTTTCGTATCCAAGTCGAATTCATTTTCTATAATAATAAATTACACTCAATCAAATAATAAATTATTTGAACTTTTCACTAGTCACTTCCAACCACTAAGGCTCTATTAGTAAAAATAATTGATAGCATGTAGTAGATAATTGATAGTTTATAGTTGATTGATAACGTATGGTTGATGAATGATAGCTAATAAATTAAATTGAGTGCTTGATAAATTAGCATTATACTAGTTGATAAATGTGAAATAAAATAAAAGATATCCTTAATTATGAAACACTACTACAAAACGCATATACAACAACGCCATGCTTACCACAGTTCAGTCCTACATCTTGGTGACATCGTTAAACTAAGGCGTTACAATTTTTGTGTTTTTTGATTAAAAATATTTAGTATATAACAACGGTTAAAGAGGCAACTATGGTGATACAATCAAGGTTTCATGGGTTCAAACCTCAGCGCTGAAGGTGTGAAAAACACTAGAAATGGGGGATTTGAAAAGGGTTTTTAAAACATAAAGCTTTTTATAAAAACATTTCTCCTTTCCTTAAAACAATAAGTTTTTACCTATTGATAATAACTAAAGATGCAGAAAGGAAAGAACGGGTTATTTTATACTGGTTCACTTGAGAAACCCTCAAGCTAGTCCAGTCCACCCTTCCGAGGTTATTTTTCCTCTCTCAATCGAGGACTTAATCCACTATAATCGAACCGATTACAATCACATGGGAAACAGCCGGTGACTAACGTTTGCACAGACAACCTCTGTGACTAACGACCTGCACAGGCAACCCCTGTGACTAATAACCTGCACAAGCAACAACTTGTGACTAACAATCTCTAAGACTCTCTAGTCCTAGACTTCTTAAGACAACTGACATTCACTCGGTCTCTCAATGAATGATCAAACAACCTTTGATCACGATTTTTTTACAGTATAAATGCTTCTACACAAGCAGAATGTAAACTTTCTTTTTCAAATCTAAGACTAAAAGAAAAATGAAGCTATTAACAATCTATACATAGTGCATTTTTTTGTTGAGGTTCAGCTTCTTCTTTGATTCTTCAAGCCCTTTTTATAGCCAATAAAATAATATAAACGTTGGAGGGAACATTATGAATCTTGCAGAATGTTGGCGGCTTACGTGTAGTGGGAGACAAGATAGTACGTAACGTCCGTCCTTTTTCTTGGAATGGAGCGAAACATTCGCATGTACCTTGTGCTCTGTACTACAGTATAACGTTAACTTTTTCTTCTTGAACTTTAGAATCCTTTTGTCTTCAGAAACTTGAGTCTTCAAATATTCAAGTCTTCAGAACCACGTCTTCAGAGTCTTTCAGCACTTGGTCTTCAGAACTGGTTTCTTCAGAACTTCTATCAGAGTGTTTACTTCATATGCTTCTGCTTCTGAAGTTGTTGCTACTGTTCAGCAGAACCTTGTAGCGCAGAAATATTACCTGATGACTTATGATGTTTTGGCCACGCCTTCTCATCAGAATCAAACTTGTTTGTTAAGTACTCAACAATAACAAATGTTAGTATAACAAAATTGTTCATGCACATTTGTTATCATCAAAACTCAGAGACGTATTGCAGAACCAAATCTTGTATTAACAAGTTCCCTCAAATATATTCTGATCGCGTTTGATTCGTTACAGAGTAGTTGATTATGAATATTACTATACTTTTAAGAGTTATGTTGTATCCCTTGGACATAGAAAAGTCAGTATATTAATAGAAGATTGGAAACAAATTCCAGTTAAAATCAAAGATAGCATATGGACATACGTTAAGGTAATACATTCTATAATTTTCATATATTCGATATCACTTCCTATAATTTCTAATACACATATATATTGACTTATATGTGGATGAGTTTTACGTTTATCGATAACTCAAAATTGGAAAAAAAATGGATCTCTTATGCCGATACTCGTTGGAAGGGAATTAAGGCACAACTCATGGCTGACTACATTAGGAAGCCTAAGACCAGTCTTGCTCGTCCATGGATAAGATATAGTTTTATATCGAAGAAGCAATGGAAAAAGTTTGCGAGGATACGTCATTCTGAGGAATTCAAGGTTAATGCTAGTCTTATTTATCCAATAATTATAAGCTAATTAGTTATAGATATTAATCATATATATTTTTCACTACATTAATAACAGGTTAAAAGCAAAGTAGGAATTAAAAAAAGCAAAAAACATGTATCCCCATAGATTGTCTCGTGGGGGTTACTGGAAACTTGAGAAAACAATCACGCTTGAAAAACAACCATAAACGGGATATGATCGCATCCCATCTCCATCGTCAATACATGAGAAATGGAAGATGGCTCGATTAAGACCAAATGGAGAGTACACCTTAGATGCTTCAAGAGTAGTTACTGGGAAAACTGGGAAAATTGTAAGTATGACTTGTTTTTCTTATGTTATTTGTTATTTAAGTGCTTTCGTAACAATATATGTAAGTTACTCATGCTGTGTAGGATAAGTTGGTTGAGGCGGCATGTGAAGGCACATTTAGTCCAGAACCACGACATGATATTCTAGTAGAAGCTATCGGAACAGATGAGCATGGTGGGCGTGTCAGTGGTTTTGGAGAAGTTGTCGGCATGAGGTTATTTTTTGGTTCAGTAAGAAAAATTACCGAAAGCCATGAATTTCTTGCACAAAGACCAAATATTGAGAATGTTGAGAAGCAGTTAGAAGAACAAAGGAGGATGTTAGAAGAGGAGAGGGAAAAACAGAAGAAAGATATGGAAAAGTTTGAAAAGTTGGAAAAGTTATATTGTGTATGAGCTTTATTTGAGATGTTAGTGTTTTATCGGAAATGTATGATACATATATTTTGCTTATTTTGTTTTATGTTCTAATTTAATATTATGATGGAGAGATAAAGTGAAAACATCGAGCAACGTACTAATGAAGATCATTATGTTGATGGTGATGATAATGATGAATAAAATCCAAGTAGAAGTGTTTTACGTCGTGCTAGCACCAAAGAAATTAATTTTTCAGCCCCTTCCCCCTCCATATAACTGCAATGAGTTAGTGCCCCCTATGGCAAATGAAATCACCATGTTATACTTGAGTGCTGCGGTGTTGAAAGAATCGCAACCTCTTCAGCTAGAACATTGTCCATGTCTGGAGTTCTTCTATTACAATCTTGAAGATGTAAGGGATTTTCTCTGTGGATATAAGTGGCTAGACGTAGGGATATTGCAAGTTTGGTGCACGTAAGTATCTAATTATTTATATACATGTCATTATAGAACATTATCATTTTTTATATTTCCTCCCTTAATTTTTTAATTTTTTGTAATCATTTAGGCACATTTACCGCGTTTGTATTGAGTTGAATAAATCAAGTACTTATGGAATCTTGGATCCATTTTTTATTCAATGTACAGGTAATGATCCAAAAGTCATTCAAGAGTACTTGAAAAGACGGTTAAATGATGAAAAAAAGATTGTTACTTAGCACCATTTCTCTATGAGTAAGTATTTTTGTAACTGATGTTTATGTATTCTATGTTTAGTTTTGTTTCAGCAAATACTAATTATATATATGCTCGTGTTTATGCAGTAGTCATTAGCAATTGGTCACCATATCATTTAGGATGAATATGATAACCACACTGTGTTCCTTATATTATAATCTCGAGAGGAAAATGAAAGATATTATTAATTGATAAGTGTGTGTTTATATGAAACTTTAAATTCATATTTTTATTTGACATTGTAATTAATTTATTGTGATGTGCTAATGACTTATTTTCTGTATTGATGTGAATATTAATTTTGACTTAAACATATCTTGTGTATGATATAAATAATAATTTTGCCTTTTGATGCACAATGTTAGCTAAAATACAGGTTCTTTTTTATGCTTTTTATGCATGGTTAACAAAAATACAAGTTGTTTTAAATTCTCTAATATGGTTTTAATAGATACAAATTAAAAATGGGAAAATTTTGAAAACTAGATAATTGCATTTTTAAAACAGAGGAAAATTTGACAGCGGTTATAACACCCTAACTATGGTTGTATATTGAATGTTGACCAGAATAATATAAATTACAAAATCTTGATGCTGAGAATCGAACCTGGGACAATTAGTTCTATCACAATGGTTAGATTAAGTACCTGTTGTGATATCGCGTGCGCTTTCTAGAATACAACAACGGTCTCAGGACCGTAATTGTAAGTAACACATTTACGTTAACACTCTACATAATAACGCCTGAACCCGCGTGATTATATCTATTTTCCAGCCGTTGTTAAATGAGTTTTCTGTAGCAGTGAAATTAGTAGTTTTATTATATTTTATATAATATTACTAAATTAATATTTATTTGAAGAAAAAAACATATTGTTCCATGGTGTAACCAGAAATAAAGGAAATTGCTAAAGCTACGGTGGAGTGAAGCTTCGTTAGTGATTCTAGGGACGAGCGCCTCGATCCAAAGGTTGTGATCGTGATGCTCGTGGAATCAGAGTTATGTATCTGGAATTTGTATCTTTAATATTTGGTCTAACATATCTAAGGGGTGCTTGCATGGTTAGCACTCCAACACCTAAGTCAGTTAGGGTTCAAGATAATCATGGTGAAAGTGGATATTAGGGATTGTGTACCTAAAAACCCTTTGAGAAGGTATTTATACCTTGGACTTGACAAAACGGGCAGGAGAATTAGGCCTTGCTTATTGGGCCTTTGGTTGACACGGAACAATTGCCCCCAAGACTCGCTGGGCACTTTTGATATCGGGGGAGTTTTTTAGAATTCGTGATAGGCCTTCAGGAGTGGTTGTCCATGATTTTAGTGGAAGAGCATCACTTTGCCTTTGCCAAAGGGTGATTGAGGAACATGAACATTAAATCTGGTTCCATCATTGAAACATTTCACTATTTTTCTCTTGACCTGTGACCTAAAAAGGTAGAGAGTGGTGTGACACAGGTTACTGTGTACTTGTCATCGCTCATTCAAAGTTTTCAAGCTTTTGACCTTCATCCTTCTCATCATTGTCTTTGGCCTCGTATTTTAAGGTAATTTTCTACAACTTGAGCTCTTTTATTTAAGTATTTTTTGTTCCTTTGTTAAGATGAGCAATAACCATATTATCATAGAGAGTGTTTCAAAGGGTAGTGCTTCTTCTTCTTTGAAAAGGGAAATGGAGTCTGAATCACATTCTCTTTCTTCTGTCAATAAGGACTTTAAATCATAAATTATCTCTTGATAATTTGGAAATGGAAAGAGTATCCAAATGGTCTCTTTCAGACGAAGCTCTTTCTAGGGATTCTTCAAAGGCTTTATTTTCAGAGAAAACTGATAGAGGTGAAAATCTTGTTGAGAGGTTAGTGCCTCCCCTTGTTTTGAATAAGGCAGAAATAGAATTTGTTCGTCAGAGGACGGAATGTGTCGATGGCTTTGTCCATCTATATAGGAGAAAAAGTTGTCGTGAGCCCAACGATGTTGAAATTGCACGTCATTTAGAGTGCAAATGGGAGTCTAACATGGTGTCTTGGATTAGTATCGATGACCACTTTAAATTTGATGAACTGGCTCAAAGAGGACTTCAGTTAGTTAGGTCGGATGATACCAATATATACCATTGGGTGACTGAAAAAGTGGTACAGACTCATTTCATTTTGAAAATTGCCTAAGCTATAGAGGATGCTGGCATATTATGGTTGGCGATCCTTCTAATTGATTGGTTATTCCTGTAAGCCCAACAGAAAAGATATGTAGCTCTTTAGAAGCCTTCTCAGCTTCTCTATATGAATTCCTCTTCTTCAAGTAGGGTATACGTTCGCCCTTCTATAATTTTGAGGTGACCGCGATAGACTATTTGAGATTTTCCCTATCTCAAATTCATTCTAGTGCTTGGGATTTCATGAAAGTGTTCCAACTTTGTGTCCAATATAAATTTTGGTAGCCTTCAAGGAAGCTCTTTTTTGATCTTTTTTTACGCAGCCTGTACTTCTCAGGATGATGTTTGGGATTATGGATTGATCTTTCATTGCCTCCAGGTCCCTTGGTTCAAATCTATTACTAATGATTTGGGTGATTTCCTTGGGTATTTCATGCTGATGAAGCCCATTTCTCCTGGGCTCACTTTGCTTTTTGCTCGTCTTTGGCTCCAGTGGGACTCGGGTGCTCTTGAAAGACCAATTTTTTTGAAATACTGGTCTCGATCTTGAAGGTGTGAAAAACACTAGAAAGGGGGGTTTGAATAGGTTTTTTAAGACAACGCTTTTGCAACACAAACAAATCCCCTCTTTAAAACAACTAATACTTCACTCGATAATAACGATAAATTGCAAGAAGGAAAGAACAAGGTATGTTTATACTAGTTCACTAGAAAATTATCAAGCTAATCTAGTCATCCACCAAGGTGAGTTTGCCTTATCAACAAGGTTTTAATTCTATAACCAAACTGATTACAATTGCATGGGCTACCTGACGATGACTAACACAATACAACCTTTAAGACACACAAGTCCTAAACCTCTCAAGAAATTCTGACCAACTGGTCTCTTGAGGAACAAACAAACAACAGTTTGAATAAAAGTTTGTTTACAATGATATGCTTCTACACAAGCTGGATGTAAATAGTAAAATACAGATTATAGAAAAAAAATGAAAAGCTATGAACAGTCTTTCAGGTTTATGTAGATAAACGTAAATTAGTAGCTTTCTCTTTAAGTCTTCAAGCCATATATATAGCAAATATAATAATATATCCGTTGGAGGTCAAATCTGGAAATTCCAGAAGTTTGACGGCTTGAACGTAATTGGGGATAAGATCGTACAACGTGTCCGTCCTTTTCATGGTAGTGGAGCGAAACATTCATTTTGTACCACATACTATGTACTACGTAACATTATCTTCTATTCCTCTTGAACTTTAGAGGCTGGGAGCATGAGTTGGAGGAAAGAAAATAATCCTTGGGTCTTCAGAGCTTCAAGTCTTCAGATTCTTCAGAACTACGTCTTTAGAGTCTTCAGCACTTGGTCCTCAGTACCCTTTGTCTTTAGAAACATAAATCTTCAGAGCTTCAAGTCCTTAGAGTCTTCATAACTACGTTTTCAAAGTCTTCAGCTCTTGATCATCAGATTGGTTTCTTAGACGGTGTATCAGAGTCTCGCACTTCAGAATCCTTCTGGAGCATTTTGCTACTGTTCATTAGAACTTGTGTAGCGCAGAAGCGGAACTTGGTATCTTCTGATATGTTGGCCACACCTTTCATCACATTCAGAACCTGTTTGTTAAAAGCTCAAAGCAACAAACATTAGAGTACCAAAATTGTTCATACAAACATACTCATTGTTGTCATCAAAACTCAAAGATATATTGCAGAACCAAATCTTGTTCTAATAATAACCCCCTTTTTGATGATGACAAAACTATATATTTTGATGACACAATTTTGTACATAATCAGAAAAAGTTTCAGAAGAGAAAGGTAAGGAATACTTATCCTTTATATGAGAAACTCCCCTTGAGTTTAAGGCTTGATGAAGATCAGATATCCTGATTATGAACCGTTATGGGTAACTCCCCCTGGTTCTAATAGATCAGATATTAAGATCTTGAGAGTCTTGATAGGCGAGATCTTTCTCTTCCAGAGCCTGGTTTCCAATCTTGAAAACTCAGATCTTAAAAGAATTTTTCAGAGCCTGGTTGATAGATAAGATCTTGCATGTACGAGGCCTCATTTTAGATAACATCTTCTCAGATTTTGACTCCAAACATTAGATACAAATGTTGCTCATAACTTTTCAGATCTTGATTCCACTCATAGTTCATGAATCCTGAAAGAGATCAAACGATTCTAACAGAAACAGAAGTTTATGGGGGTTAGAAGGTGAAAAGTTTTATTTTAGGAACATGACTATGAAAATCAAAATTACTTTCAGTTATAATACTCCCTCCCCCTTTTGTCATAATAAAAAGGTGATTATGTGTGCAAAACATAGAAAAACGTAAGACACAACAAATAAGAGAAAGGAATAAATTCATTGAATAAAAAACGGAGATAGTCAAATCATCAAGAATAAAAAGAAAAATCACAAAAGATCCTATGTGTCGCTCTCGGGATTTTCATCCAAGTACAAACACAAAAGTGGTGTAAGAAATAGAGTCGCCATCCGAGTCTGTTTATCCCAAGAGAGGGAAAGGAAATACAGAATAAACCTGGGGGAAGGATAAGCACGGTCAAAGAGAACTAGAGAAACAGGTAAGGGAGTCGGTTACGCGGGGGGAAGATGTTAACACCCCTCACGTCCATTGTACTCGATGGGATCCATGGTTGTTGTCTAATCTATGGGTGTGTAAGAGAATCTATGTTTAAAGTTAAGAGCTAGATTGCATGCAATATGTAGGGGAAAAAGAGTTGTACTCGCACAGGCCCTACCCCGCTACCTACGTATCCCTTTTGAGGAATCAGAGTTACCATAGCTCGGTTAACTAATTTATGTTTGTTTTTAGTTTTTAGGTGAACAATTATATTCGTATCCTACGGCAGCTCGACCTTTGAAGACTTATGCCAAAGAGATAGGAAGGAAATAACGCGCTCTTAAGTGCCGTTGAGGCAAAAGAAAATAAAGAGTTAGGTTTGTGTTTTAAAGATTCATGAAAGATAACCTACAACAAAGGGAAGTATCTATCTAAGTTGGCATGCAAAAGGGCAATCTAGCAACCTACTGAGGAAGCAAACACAAAAGCAATATCACACAATCGAGTGTTGCTCGATAAACAAACAACTAACCACGGTATGGAAACCGAGGTAGTGATCGGGGAACTGGGGTGCTATAGCCAACGGGAAAGATCGTCTGAGGCAACCAAGCAAGGGCATAAAGGGGGGAGCTCAACCAACAGGTCGTACAAACAAGGCTATGCGAGCTAATCAGGGGAAGAAAGAGGGACTCGATAACTGTGCATGCGTAAACAGAGCATCAGCGTCGGTCAACGCGAGCTAGACAAGGCGTGGGGATTCGATTTAAAGATCCTTCCACTTGACTCGATAACATATATATAGGGGACGGTTCAGAATCAATATCATGTAATGCACGCTTAATTGAACCAACTCGATGAAACGTGGCAGGGGTTGATTGCGAACCCTTACCACTTTCCTTCTCATGAGGACTTAACGATGTTTCCTACATGAGGTCTTATTGCATCATTGACACCTGCAAGCATAAATATAAACACACAAAAACATGTCCTCCTAGTGAGGACTTTCAGCTAGTAGAAAAAAAATGAATGTCTAACCTACTTCTCATGGCAGCTGATGATGCAGAAAAGAGTAAAAGGGAAACAAGAATCAATATCGAACGGATAAAATCCGTAATTAACAGCAAGAGTAGTAAGAAACCCAGAGAAAGTGCGCTCAAGCTAGCAACAAGCAATAAATGGTGTCAGATATCCAGTAGACAGCATAAGCATCATCAAAGTGCAACGACAGCATGAAAGTAAATTGGGTGTCGCATCAGAGCGTATGTCGACACATTCATACTAAGAGAATATCATCGTGTCCCGAAAATAAAACGGAGCACGGAGCAAGATGCGTCTACCATAAGCTTTCTCAATAAATCCCTTGCACAAGCTAGCACATACTGTTAGAAACAAAAGAAATGCAACTGAAGCTGCACAATTGTATCATAAAGCAAAATGGAAACAAAAGGTGGTAAAAGAAATGAAAAACGCGATTTAGAAGCGCAAGATGGCCTCCAGGGCAGCAATCGGCGAGAGAAGGGAAGGAGATCTTGATTCAAGAATTTTGTGATTTTGTGATTTTTTTTATTGTTGTTGTGTTCTTGCAAAATGCTATGAAGTTGTTGCAATTTTGGAGAAGAAAAGAGCTTTTGATTTTGAAAAAAGAGAGAAAGAAATGAGAGGGATGTTTGTGGGGTGAGAGAAAAATAGTTAGTGAATGAGTAAAAATGAGGGAAAATGAATATATAGTGTGCCCAATTTAGAATGTCAAATTTCTCTCCAAAACGCCTTTTTTAGCACAATTTTTGAGGAAACATGATTCGATGCGAAAGTCGGACATGAGACCACCCCAAATTAAATATGACAAAATTTGTGAATTGTTTTCGCGAGAACGGACTCAATTCGATAAACAGCAAAGAAGTTATGCGCGTTTGAACAGCGAGAAATTCATCTAGTCATCTGAGGTGGAAAACATGACAGTGCAGAATTTTCGTGCGTACCACTCAATGAACACGATGAAACTCGATCTTCCAATCAAAAATCGAACCCGTGGTTTTAAGATAAATCGAAGCCAACAAAATTTCAGAGAGAATGATGGCGAAATGGGCTCAATTGGATAAAAATTGAGGGAGTTATGCAATTTTGAATCTTGTCGCGCCGTGCCTGAAAACTCATTTCGACAGAAAAATCATGATGCTTTTGCAATATTCTGGAATATCTGTTGCATACTTAACCTTAGATCCCAACATATGAAATGTCGAGGAGATCGAGACGGAACTCCAGTTAAAATTTCAGCCTAATCGGATAAACGATGCGAGAGTTATGAATTTTTTAGTGCCTAGAAGACAGCGGTTCAGCACCTTTTTCCACCATAAAACCTCAAGTAAATTGCGAATTTGGGGACCTTCCTTAAAGAAACAATTGTCGATCCCAACACATAGATTGTAATAGACCTTAAGACGGAACATTTGGCATATGACTCACTTTAACCGGACCTAGCAGACAGAAGTTATGAATTTTCAAACATCCGATAAACAGTGGAACGACAAAACTGAAATTTCAGAAACAATTAATTTCCGCCACTTTCGTTGATGAATTGGCCTCCGGGCCGAATAAGAAAGATGTAGAGAATTCTAAAATAGTCCTAACCATGCGAGAACGAATCCCATATAACCATCATGTTGATCGGAAAAATAGCAAGTGTACTACTTTCTACCGATGTAGTTATTAAAGTGGAGATTATCCATGTATCGATCTCTAGGACTGCTGTGGCAATATAAGTGAGACTTATAATTCAAGTGAACAAAAGATCATCAGGTGTGGGTTTGGTTGGTTTGATTTAGTTAAAAAGACAATATTTAAAAGTAATAATAAATAAAGTTGACTTGGTACAAATATGAGAAGATATGCTAAGGTAGATGTATGAACCGCCTTGTAATTCACATAACTGCTATCTTACGAAAGAGTCGTCAATATGATTTAGTATCAATTCTCAATATAAATTTTCCCTAATTCCTTAGCGGAAAATCTATTTGGCACTAAAATTCAGTTTCAATTCCTTAACAACTAAATTTTTGCACCAAGAACCTTGTAAAGAAAACCAAGAATAGATGATCAATACTGTCAAATCCTTATTCCTAAGCGGTTTACTGGTAGTGTTATTATTCAAAAAGCGTTAAGGTGGTTTTTTCGACCAAACCTTAACCGTAAATCAACATGATATTTTCCAATAGAATGAAGAATGAGATACTTTGAAAATAAACTAAATTCATAGAAACTTCAAATTCGTAAAGCAACGGTACTCAATTCATTACATAAAAGCGATTCAGGGACATCCCCTTAACATAAATATGTTTAGCTACTCATAGTAATTAAGAAAACCACAAAGTTAATTGTAAACATTACAAGAGATGAGGATTGCTTCAATCTTCAATTGTTTCTGCTCTTGATGATCTCCCTTTTCCAAACCCTTGATTGCGCTTCTCTCCTTCGTAGAAATCTCCAATATGATCCAAGATAATCCTAATGCTTTCCAAAAAATAGGTCTAAATAGTGTTAGGTTGTTCTTTCGTGATGCAGAATGTCAAAAATGCCATTACTGAGTCAAAATTTGCAAAAACTGAAAAAGCTGAAAATCTGTCCAGAACTGCTGACACGGGCGCCCGTGTCAGCTTCTGCCCCCACACGCCCTTTCATCCTTTTGTCCAGCAAAATTGACACGGCCGTGTCAATTGACACGGGTGCCCGTGTCATCTTCTGTCCAATCTTTTCCTTCCATGTTTTCCATCAGCAACAATGACACGGCTGTGTCAATTGACACGGGTGCCCGCGTCATTTGTTTTTTTCTTCTTTTTCTTCATTTTTCATTTTTCTTGACACGGGATGTTTTGGAAAATCACGACTTTGTGGAATTTTTTCGTCTACTTCTTTTGGTGCACCTCAATTGCATCTGAAATCACAAACAACTACCAAACCAAGGTATCAAAAGCATCTAATTATAAATAAAAATCAAACAAGAACGAATTTGCAAAATACAAAATAACTAAGTTAAAACGATAAAAAGCTAAACTAAAGTGTTGCCGAAATGAGAGATTTTTACCAAATAATTGACAGAAAGTGTGTAGAATTGGTGACCGATCACAACCCCAAACTTAGCTCATTGCTTGTCCTCAAGCAATGCATGAGAGAACAAAACAAAGGTCACCCCTGAATTTACACTTACCACAATACAACCGAGCTTTCCACAACTTGACTTCCACCTTTCCGGTCAATCGTGCTAGCTTTTACTATCCGAATTTTCTTCTCCACTTTCATATCAAAATACTCTTTCACCTGTAAGCTTTTTCACACTTCTCACCAAGTCTCTCAGGGTTAAAATAAATTCACTCATAAATCATGATATGCAATATCAACTTTTAAATTTGAATAACTTCTACTTTCATACACAAACACTTTGCACACACTTTTTGAGGTCTTTAGGTTGTAACGGAGCTTAGGTGCGGTGAGATAAACAAGGGAAAGGATATACGAGGGTTATAGGCTCAGCATTCGTGTTGTTGTTATTGTTTTTGTGCTTCTTTTAGCATTATAGAATTTAACTACACCTTTATTTCTACTCTTTTTGCTTCACTCAATTTTTTCCTTGAGTGTGTGATGAATCAATGAATCTCTTCGTTTTGGTGAGTGCTAATTATTATTCTTCCTTTTCTTAAGGCAATTTGATGACTCAACAAAAAAAAAATTGCACTTTTTTTTTCATCATCATTTTTTTTGCACTCACCTTTCTTTAGGTGTACTACCCCAAACTTACAATTTTTGCACCGATTTAACAACAACATTTACAACACTTATGCTGAGCAGGGTAGGAACATAAATTTTTTTTCTCTTTGTGGCCGGGGGTTAATAGATGTGGTTAACACAAACAAGGGATATAGGCTCAAAGGGGTTTACAATGGATAAAAATAAACATGGGAAGGCTAGAAAGGCTCAGGGGGAAACAGAAACAACGTGCCTCAGTGTGTGTCATCATGTAGTGTCATATGAGCAGAATGTACGCAAATTCAAAGTGATAAAGTCATACCTGACTACTCTCTTATGATGATATATTTCTGGATTTTTGTGTTCTCACCATGCTGGGCATAGCTTACAGGATTCACAGTACTTCTTGTGTAATGTCGCTTCTTTTCTGGTTCGTGTGTACCAACTTTCAATCTCGGTCTGGTGTCATCAAGTTGCGTCCAACAATTACTTTCGGTTGTATCTACTTTCAGGGATGCCTTTTGGTGCAAGATTGGGTTGTCTCGTTCATCCTTTCCTACTACTCCATAAATTATCCAATAAATCACATCAATCTATAACACTGAAAAGATAAACATGAAACAGAAATTACTAAAAAAAACAAACAAAGATAACTAAAATTAAAACTGAAAACAAAAAGCAAAAACAACTGAAAACAATAAAAATCTCCCCCACACTTGAACCAAACATTGGCCTCAATGTTTAAATTCAAGATTCGAGGGAGAACTTACAGTGCTCTACTGCGGAGGAGGAGGAAACTTAAGCATAAAATGTCACATCATGTGGTGAATGTTATCTAACATTTCACCCTAACGCGCTTGTTCATTACCTTGGTGAACTTGCTCCACTCCTTTTCTTGTTTGTTCAGCACGGAGAACTCCAAACTCCGTCTGCATCCACAACTACTCTTCTTGAGTCATAGAGGAAAACCGGTCACCTGTCTGAGGAGGGACCTCAGAAGGTCCCTCAGGAGCATTTCCCATGTTTGCTTGATTGGGCTCTTGACCTTGGTTTTTCTCCGCCATATGAATCTCTTCCTCCTCATTCTCATCATATGCCTCTCCTGGCTCATCATAAAGGATGTTTGCATATGTCCAATTCTCTCGATTAGAAATTGTAACTCTTTCAGGATCGGGAAGGGTGAGAATTATCATTTTGTGACATATCAAACCAAAGCATGTGCCCTCAATTTGTATCATACCTTGGTTAACAAGGGCATTCATATCCAATTTCATCATACCGGGCACCGGTACCTCATGGAGAGTATGAGGATTATAGACAAAATGTTTGGCGATTTGGGTGATTATTCCGCCCACGGAAATTCCACCAGTGGAGGCTCTTCCCACCTTGCCTAAATTATTAGCAGCAAAAGTGGCCACATTCACATAAATCAAATTTATCATAGCATGAAGTAAGTAAAGTTCAGCCCGCGATGTCACCCCCGTGCTATCTCCCCTGCCAAAACGAAAAAGCCAGACATTTTTGAGCATAGCTGAGGCATGGATTCTGGATCCGTGAAGCCTTAGCATTTTTCGCCACATAACCACCAACACTCGTAATCGCTCTCTAGAGAGTCCCAAGATTAAATCTTGATGGCACCGCACCGGGTCCATCAATAGGCAAATGGAGTATTTCGCCCAACTCTTCAACTGACAACTCGTACTCCTTATTGTACAACCGGAATGTCAATGTACCTGAATGACATCTATTCGCATTTTCCCACACATGCTGCAACTTATATTCCACGGAGCTTAAAAACTCAAGTGTTATACGCTCGTATGTGGGCGCTTCATAATGCATAAACTCTAAGATACCCAACACGTGAAACAAACGATTTATTTCATCAGTTAAGCCTAAAGCAGACAAAATGGCAGCACACATATACCTTGCAGGCATCATCCGGCGCCAAATGTGATGTGAGTAACGGACCTCGTGTGCCGGATTCGTGAACACAATACCATGAGCGTTCGGTTGTGCAGCGGGTATGGGGTTGCTCCTTGCGCGAGACCGCGAAGGTTCTCCCATGGGTTGCTTTCCTCTCGCACTTCTCTTGGTAGGCATCTCTGTATCTATAAAATAATACACGAAATTGAAACGAGAGATTAGTAGAAAAAGCTACCGTAGAAAGATAGAGGATAAAATTTGGAGCAACTTTCGTGAAGACGGATTGGCAATAGAGGTGGTTTGGGGTGGAAAGATTGAAGCTTTTGGTGGTGGTGGTTATGGAGTTTTTGAAAGTTTGGAGAGAGAGATGAAGAAGAAGATAGAAAATAGGGGAAAAGTGAGTAGTTGGTGAGTGGGGAAGAGAAAAGAAAAGGTTTAAGAGGGTGGGCCCACCGAAAATTTTAAAAGAAAATTGATTGATTTTTCTTCTTTTTTTTACGAATTACCAGACACGGGCGTATCAATTGACGCAATCGGCCGTGTCCGGTTCTGCCAAAATTTTCTTCCCCTTCTTTATTTTTTTCTTCTGAAAAATTGACACAGGCGTGTCAATTGACACGGGTGCCCGTGTTCGGTTCTGGATTCGCACCCTTCCTCTTTTTTTTTTATACCTGCAAAAATGGAAATTAGTTAGGAATAAATGTGTGGGTTGCCTCCCACGAAGCACTTCGTTTAACGTCACATGGCTCGACACTCATTCGTCTCACCGAGTGAAACGAACGACATGGATTTGGCTACTCTCTTGACCTTGATAGTAGGGTTTCAGTCTTTTCCCATTAACTTTGAAGGTGTCCCCATTTGCTTGATTTTTCAACTCAATTTCTCCATGGGGAAAAACCTTGTGAATAACAAAAGGTCCTGACCATTTTGATCTCAACTTGCCTGGAAATAACTTCAACCTTGAGTTATAGAGGAGCACCAATTGTCCTTCCCAAAATTCCTTCCTTTGGATCCGAAGATCATGCCATTTCTTAGTTTGATCTTTGTATAACTTAGCATTTTCATAGGCTTGATTTCGAAATTCCTCCAGCTCATGGAATTGAAGGATACTGGAATCACCCGCTTTAGCAAGATCTAAGTTAAGAAATTTCGATGCCCATAAAGCTTTGTGTTCAAGCTCTAAAGGCAAGTGGCATGCTTTACCGTAGACCAATTGGTAGGGAGACATACCTATAGGTGTTTTGAATGCGGTGCGATATGCCCACAGCGCATCATCCAACTTGCTTGCCCAATCCTTGCGAGATGAGTTAACGGTCTTCTCAAGGATTTGTTTGAGTTTCCTATTTGACACTTCCACTTTACCGCTAGTTTGAGGGTGGTATGGAGTAGCAACTCGATGCTTCACATTGTATTTCAAGAGCAGCTTCTCCATTAGGTTATTCAGAAAATGTGTTCCTTCATCACTTATTAAAGCTCTTGGCACTCCGAACCTAGCAAAAATATTCTCCTTCAGAAATTTGACTACCACTCGAGCATCATTGGTTGGTAAGGCTACGGCCTCCACCCATTTTGAAACATACATTACAAGAAAAAGGCTGTTTAGCCAGGGGTTAAACCCCACACAACTATCAAAAACCCCTCATAAATCATAAATTTGCGAGGGGATAACACCCCTAGCTAAACAGGGGGTCGCAAATAATTAGCGTGGAGCTTTCCACCTCACTAATTTAGCTTGGGGCTAACCCCCTCGCAAATTGAAAATTCAAATTTAACTTGTTTCTAGGTCATAGTCGTAGGTACAGTGCGTGCAGAGGTAGCTGCAGAGTACTGTGTCAGCATTTAGCCAGGGGTTAAGCCCCTAGCAAATTTCTGCTTTTTGGATTTTGTGAGGGGTTTATCCCCACACAAATTGCATATTGTAATATTAAAAAAAATATAATTATCATAAAGTTAGTATTATAAAATGGTATATATATATATATATATAATATATATATATACACCATTTTATAATACTAATTTTATATATAATTTGACATTAATATAATAAAAAAATACTTATTTTAATTGTAATAATAAATTGAAATAAAATAATTATAAAATCAAACATGATTAAAATTGAAATAATCTCCTCTATGCAAACACTTATAAACATACAATTTTTTATTCTTATAATTTTTTTAAGTACATATACACTTATAAATATACTATAAACACTTATAAGCAAATATATATTCACACTTATCTTATAACAACAACCACACCAAAAAACCACATAAAAAAAAGAGAGAGTATATTATTATATCTGTAACACCTAACACAATAACCACCAAAAAACACAATATCATAGAACAACAACCATCAAAATAAAAAAAAAATGGAAAATAAAAGTAATGACCATTATCATTGTAGAACTAATCAGATAGTCTTTGATTTCAACCCTGCAGCTGCGAATCCCCCTTGTGCTACAGACCAGAACACCCTTCAACCGCTATTTTTCCATTTTCTTCCTTTATCATTTTTCTGTTTTCATATTGTTGCATTTTAGAATGAGAAAGAGAAAGAGTGGGAATGAGAAAGAGAAAGTGAGAGAAAAAAATGGGAGAAAGTGAAAGAGTGAGAAAGAGAAAGTGAGAGAAAGAGAATATGGGAGAAAGTGAAAAAGTGAGAAAGAGATAGAGAATGTGTAAAGGAAAAAGAGAAAAATGAGAGAAAGAGTACGTTCTACATTTTTTAGAAAAAGCAATAATGACAAAAAAAAATTGCTAGGGGTTGCCCCTCACAAATGAAAAAGCAATAATGACAAAAAAGATTTGCTAGGGGCTGCCCCTCACAAATGAAAAAGCAATAATGACAAAAAATATTTGCTAGGGGTTACCCCACACAAATGAAAAAGTAATAAAGACAAAAATAATTTGGTTGAGGCTGCTCCTCGCAAATAAAAAAATAATACTAACAAATATTTTTATTTCGTTTTCTGCTTTGCGAGGGGATTAACCCCAAGCAATGTATTAATTTAGTGAGGGGCTTTACCTCTGGCTAAACAAAGTTTTTCTTGTAGTGATAATCCACTGCCACTAAGATGTAATGCTTCCCATAAGATGGCGAAAACTGCTCCATGAAGTCGATACCCCACACATCAAAGAGTTCAACTTCTAGCCAGGCGTTTTGAGGCATCTGATTCCTTTTTGAGATGTTGCCTGTTCTATGACATTTGTCACACTCTTTAATTATTTGTTGAGCATCTTTGAATATAGTTGGCCAATATAACCCATATTGGAGAGCTTTGGCGGCAGTTCTATCACCACTAAAGTGTCCTCCATAGTCGGAGTCGTGGCACGCTTTTAGCACATCCCTTTGTTCCTCCTCTGGAACACATCTCCTAACCAGTCCATCCACTCCTTTCTTGTATAAGAAAGGTTCGTCCCACAAGTAAAACCTGCAGTCATGCAAAAACTTTTTCCTCTTGTTAGAATCAAAATCATCGGGGATTATCCCACCTACCAGATAGTTCGCATAGTCGGCAAACCAAGGCACTCCAATAACAGCGAGGATGTGTTCATCGGCGAACTCATCCTTTTTTGGGACGCTTATCTTCTGTCTCTTCTATGGGTGACATTCAAGAGAGGTGATCGGCAACAGTGTTTTCACACCCTTTCTTGTCACGAATCTCCACATCAAACTCCTGAAGGAGTAAGATCCATCTCAGAAGTCTTGGCTTAGAGTCCTGTTTAGCAAAAAGATACTTCAAAGCAGCATGGTCAGTATAAACAATGACTCTTGAACCCAACAGATATTGGCTAAATTTATCGAAGGCATAAACAACTGCCAACAACTCCTTTTCGGTAGTTGCATAGTTCATCTGTGCAGGGTTCAACACATGACTCGCATAGTAAATAACATGTAACAATTTTTCTCTATGCTGTCCTAGAACCGCCCCTACTGCAATATCACTTGCATCACACATGGTCTCAAAAGGTAGAGACCACTCCGGAGCCACAAAAATTGGTGCCGACACTAATTTTTGCTTTATTAATTCAAACGCTACGACACACTCTTTATCAAAAGTAAAGGCTTTGTCCTTAACTAAAAGCGTAGTTAAGGGTTTTGCTATTTTAGAGAAATCTCTTATGAACCTACGGTAAAAACCCGCATGCCCTAAGAAACTTCTAATACCTTTTTCATTCGTCGGTGGGGGAAGCTTTGAGATAACTTCAATCTTTGCTTGGTCCACTTCTATTCCCTTGTAGGAAATTTTGTGACCCAAGACTATGCCTTCTCGCACCATGAAGTGGCACTTCTCCCAATTAGGGATTAGATTGGTTTGTTGGCACCTTTCTAAAACAATAGCAAGGTTAATCAAACAATCATCAAAAGACTTACCAAAAATCGAGAAGTCATCCATGAAGACTTCCATATGCTTCTCAAGCATATCTGCAAAAATAGATTGCATGCATCTCTGGAACATTGCTGGCGCATTACATAACCCGAATGGCATTCTTCTGTATGCAAAAATACCAAAAGGGCATGTAAATGCGGTCTTCTCCTGATCCTCTGGTGCAACAGCTATTTGATTGTACCCCGAGTAACCATCGAGGAAACAATAATAGTCATGACCGGCCAACCTTTCCAACATCTGATCAATGAATGGTAAGGGAAAATGGTCCTTTCTTGTGGCAAGATTCAATCTTCTATAATCAATACATACCCTCCATCCTGTGACCAACCTTGTGGGAATCAACTCATTCTTTTCATTTTTAATCACAGTAGTTTCACCTTTCTTCGGCACCACATGAACCAGACTTACCCATGAACTATCAGATATGGGATAGATCATCCATGCATCTAACAGTTTTACTACTTCTTTTCTGACCACTTCCTTCATTGCTGGATTAAGTCGTCGTTGCGGTTAGACAACCGGTTTGTGATCATCTTCCATGAGGATTTTGTGCATGCAAATTGTAGGACTTATTCCCTTCAAATCTTAAATAGACCATCCAAGAGCACTCTTGTGCTTTTTCAAAACTTTGACAAGCTTACCTTCCTGAAGAAATTCAAGGTGGGAACTTATGATGGTCGGGCACTTACTCTCGGTGTCTAGGAAGACATATTTGAGGTTCTCCGATAGTTGTTTTAATTAAGCCCCCTTCTTTTGTTCATCTTTCTTCTCCTCCACTAAAGGTTGCCTTAGATCTTCCCACCGGTTGTGTCGATAACCTTTAAAAGGTGGTATTGCTTCCATCATGACTATCACTTCCATATCTTCTTCATAAACTACTTCTTCTTTGTCAAAAATTGATAAACTCATCACTCTTTCCAAAGGTAATTTTTGTGTTGTCAAGGAATTTTCATTCTCACATATTTGATCAATTACCTCAATATGTTGACTTGTGGCCACATCATCCTTGTACTTCATGGTGTTTCGCACATCAATTTTTAACTCTTCATCATAAACTTTCAAAGTCATTGTGCCTTCTTCTATGTTGATTAAACATCTCCCGGTCTCTAAAAATGGTCTCCCCAAAATGATTGGTATCTCTTCATCTTCCGGCATCTCTAAAATGACAAAATCCACCGGGAACAAAAACTTGTCGATCTTTACTAGCACATCTTCTACTATCCCGTATGGTCTCTTCACATAGTGGTCAGCAAATTGGAGTGTCATTCTTGTATCTTGCACTTTACCTATCCCTAATCTCTTGTAAATGGACAGTGGCATAAGAATCACACTTGCTCCCAAATCAATAAGGGATTTCTTGAAAGACCTATCCCCAATTGTGCAAGGGATAGTCACGGAACCTCGATCCTTCTTTTTCACCGGAATCTTCGTACCCTGCAAAATAGTACCACAATTTTTGGTTAGAATAATCGGGTCACGTTCGATGGTCCTTTTATTGGAGATGATATCCTTCATGAACTTGGCAAATGTAGGCATTTGCTCCAATGCCTCTAGGAATGGAATATTTAATTCAAGTTTCTTGAACATCTCCAAGAATTTTTCAAAATTCTTCTCATGCTGCCCCTTCTTTTTATTTCTAGTGGGAAAAGGAAGTTTAACTGCCGACTTTGGCTCAATAATCTTCCCTTTCGTCATTAGTTCTGATATAATCATATCCTTAGATTCTACCTCATTTTCCTTTATTTCCAAATCGACTTCAAGCAACGGCTCTTCTTCTTCGGTACTTTCCTCCACAACTTCTTTTGCTTTACCACTTCTAGTGCTTATCGCACTTACATTGTTATGATCTTTGGGATTGGTAACCGTGGCACTAGGTAGAGCACCTGGCTATTGAGGATTTGCCATTTGTTGTGCGATTTGACTTATTTGAATTTCAAGATTCTTAATCGATGCACCCGTGTTTCGAAAACTGCTCCTTGTTTCTTCTTGAAATTGGGAGCTTTGAGCGGCCATCTTTTCAATGGCAATCTCCCAGTCTGCTTTTCTTGGTCCTTGTTGCTGAAATTGTTGCTGAGGTTGCTGATAAGGTTGTTGATATGGTTGTTGTGGTGGCCGATATTGCTATTGTTGTGGTAGACTTTGATACGGCATAACCCATTGTTTTGGAACATTTCCTTGTTGATCTTTCCAGGAGAAATTAGGATGATTCTTCCATCCCGGATTGTAAGTGTTGGAGTAGGGATTGTTCTTCTTAAAAAATTTGATTTCCTCCTGTCATACCCCAAAATTTGCCCTCTTATATTCAATCAAAGGCTCCTCAATTGCCCAAGAGCACTCAGGGTTCTATCAGACAAAGCTCCTCCTAATCCAGGATCTCAAAAACTAGGGTTTGCATTTCTATCAAAGGAGTTTCAATCTCTAAGGCCTCAAATGGACCCCAAGGTATCTCATATGTCTCAGAGTATCTCCAGGGCAATTTTCAAGCTTTGGATCACAAGATTGTTCAGTCAATGGTTCAGATGATCAATAATCAACTATGTTGACCTAAAAGTCATCTATAGTCAAAATACAGTCAAACTTCAAGACTTTTGGTCAACATCAAGTATTTGAGGTTATATCCATCATTTGATCAAAGGTTGATCATGATTCATTAATAAAAACTCAGAAATGAACAAATTCAAAAGGTTCAAATTAGGGTTTTTAAGTAAAAAGTCGACTGAATTTTGACTGGCCATAACTTTCACATGGAGTATCAAAAATTTCCCAACCAAATCCTATTATGAAGGAAATTGGATTCTCTACAACTTTGTGTCTCACATACCAAGGTCAGAAATGCTTCATTCAAGAGATATGGTCCAATACATTACAGGTCCTCCAAAAAGGTCGTTAAAAGGTCATCTTTTTCAAAAGCCCATAACATGAGTATGGAAACTTCAATGGATATGAAACCAAAAGGAGTGTTTAGAGGAATCTTTAAGCTTTCCAAAAAGTCCTAGAACACCTCCATGCGATAAAAATTGAAGGAGTTACGGCTTGCACAAGTTGGGTAAAAATTGGAAATTTGCTTGAAACCCTAAGTGAACAAAATCTAATTTTTAAGTATTGGGCCTATAATTTTGAATTGTCCACGTGGTAATAAGCCCAATAGAGGTCTATTGGTCCAATATAATTATTTTGTAATATTATTTTATTTGTATTTGATTTTATTCAATTAATTTCAAATAAAAATCAAATAAAATCCTAAAATAATTATATGATGATATTTCTTCTTTTTCAAATCAACTCAAATATCATCCAATGGTTAAGATTGAATGAGAAAATATGCACAAAATAGTGTTGTGATCAAATTAAGAAAGATTGTATGCAAATCTTTTCCAATTTCCATGTCATCAAATAATCCAATCTCAAACCAAGATTCAAACCTAATTTCACTCTCCTATAAAAGCACAAGACCTAAAGATCACAAGGGGACGAAATTTTGGAAAGGGAGGCCAAGGAGAATAGGATTCTAAAGAGTGCAAAATTCAAGAACAAAGCAAAAATCATATTTGTTTTCTAGCAAGTTTCAAAGTCTCCCATCCATCCTATTCAATTCCTGAGGTAATATACAATAAATATGCTTGGTTTATAACATGAAAAGCGCCTAAGGTTCATGTTTCACGTTTCACATAAACATGTTGGTACTTGATTTTCGATTTCATTCATTCACAATATCTCCATGCAATTTAACGATTGGTATAAGTTTGTGAGTTGATTTAGAACAGGTTTGACGTGCAAAACGGAAGATTTGAACCTTGAACAAGGATTCACCATTATTAGGGCAAGGAGAAAGCTTGCTTCGTTTCTCAGGATACAGGTTGTTTTAGATCATAAAAATCACGCCATCGAATCTGTAACACCTTAAATATATCATCTGGGCAGCTTTGGCTTTTGTTTGCGTATGGTTTTGTAGGTTTAGAATCGTGACCATGGGAGAAGGAGCATGCCTAGAAAAATTCGCAGGAGATTCTGCAGCAATTTTTGAAGCAAAATCCGCAGCAAATCTGGGCAGCCAAAGGAAGAAGATGATGATCGGCATAGGGGACCGTGAATGATGCATGGGGATGGTGAAAGGCTGGTCAAAAAAATACTCTATCTCTCTTCACGCGTGGACACACATGATTCGCCAGTCAATATCTCCTGGGTTCCACGTTGATATTTGTTTGACTGTCCCATTAATTATTTGTTTTTTCTATATAATTTATTTTGTGCATATTATGAATGACTAATAAAGCGCAGCATCATTGGCAAGACAAAGGGATATGTAACCAAGGGGATGGAGGTTCGATCCCTGGCATCCTTGGGTTATTTTGGCATTTTATTTGAATTAAGCTACCACAGGATCCAGCGCGCTGCTGCCCCACATGCTCACCATGCACCCTCAGTTCTCCACCATAAGATCTCCTACAATTCAAATCTAACACCCAGGAAGATGCATGCATACCATGGATATTCAAAGGTCAGCCACATGGGATTGGTGCCAGGTTTTTTTTATATTTTTTTTATTGTTTAATTATTTAGATTAAATATTAATTAGTTATGTTTGGTTTAGTTAATTTGTTTAATTAGGATTAGGATAATAATTAGGGTTAGGATTGTTTCCCGATTATTCGATTATTTCGATTAATTTATTTAATCAGTTTTAACTGATAAAATTAAAAAAACCCTAGAGAAGTTTATTAAAGTATTAGGGTTTGCCCAATCCCACTAGCCATTTGGCCAAAATATTAGGATGTTATTTATTATTCGTTTCGACCGAATTAATCGGTCGCGATGGTTAATAATCAATTATTTAATTAATTCAATCCAAATAGGGTTTATTTTGCTAAAAGGTTTTAACCATTCTATTGGTTACGATGATTAGCATTTTTTCTCTTTATCAATTTGTTATTATTTGTAATCGAATCTATTGATTATGAGGAGTAACGATAAATTAATAAATCAATTTTTAAAATACATTTATTTGCTATTAGTGATAATCGAATCTATCGATTAGAATTGTTAGCAATCCTTTATAAATCTGTTAATTATGGTGATCAAACCTATTGATCATTGCGATTAATAGAACAAATTAAATTAGGGTTGTACGCCAAATCTTAAAACACTCTTTCACCTTGCAAACTCTAGATTTTCAAAACTACGATAAGGTAACTCAAAATACCTTCAAACACCCTCATACTAAATCTAAGGCGTACAACCCTGCCCCGAACTACGTAGACTCTGATCCTCCATAAGGAGGTACGTAGGCACTTGGATAACCAAGGCGAGTCCCCTTCCCCAAAATCTCACTTTTCACCCTATTCATTTCCTTAGCTATAAATCTTAACACTTTTAGCCATAAACCTTTGCCTTGGACAAAACCTTAGGAAAGGGTTAAGGGTGCCTAACACCTTCCCTTGACCCGAATATAATAACTTACCCCGAATCTCTTAACTGCGTAGGGTTTCCTATTCGCCCTGGTAGAATAGGTGGCAACTCTAAAATCTTAATTTTTAGGGCAGGTTGCTACACCTCCACCTGTTGTGCTGTTACTACACAATGCATGGCAAAATGAGATCCTCCATATATCTCGCAATTCACCGCTTGACTCGGCTGAGCCGGTTGAACCTGTGCGACAGTTTGCTTTTCAAGAGCCATTTGTTTCAGTCTTCGTTCAACTTCAGCCGCAATTTGGTCTTCCATCTTAATAACTTGATTTGACAACTTCAAAACGACTGACCCTTCAGGCTGATTAACACTGCGGTCATATAACTCCAAGTGTTCATTCGCCGTGATAGCATCAATGATCTTCTTGATCTCCGTGGCTGTTTTGAAATTTGTTGAGCCACCGACAGCTGTTTCAATGAGTTGCTTCGTCTTCAGCTTAAGACCATTCACAAAATTTTGCATTTGTTCAGTGACATCCATGTTATGAGTGGGACATGCAACTAACAACCGCTTGAACCTTTTATACGCATCTCCGAGTGACTCTCTTTCCTTCTGTTTAAAGTTTACTATGTCATATCTTTTGCGGATATACACAGAAGCAGGGAAATACTCATTTAAAAATGTTGTCTCCATTTGTTGCCAAGTTGTGATACTTCCAGCAGGTAAAGAGTAAAACCAAGTGAACGGAAACATCACTAATTTCTTTGCCTCTTCCGAGTGCCCCTCTATTTTCAATGACGTAGTCATAGTAAGAAACCTTTGCAAATGCTTGTTTGCGTCTTCGTTGATTCTTCCAGAGAAAGGTTTCTTCTCAAGTTGTCGAATTGTCGCCGGGTGCAACTAGAAATGGGCAACATCGACCGTTGATTGACTATCGTCATCCGGCCAGCTGGTGCATTTGCTCCACCATAATCACCTAACAGTCTTTCTACGGGAGCTGCCATAGTTTCAGCCTCCAAATTCGAGTGCTCAGAATGAACAGAAAAAGTATCCTCGTTATCAGATTCCGAAGCTATCAGATTTTCTTCTATTGCTTCAAGTCTCTCTTGTCTTGTTTTTCAAAGTCTCGCTCGCAACGATCGTTCTGGCTCCGCGTCAAAAAGAAATTCTGCTGAGGTCTTACCTCGCATACAAAGATTAGACAATTATTAGTAGTGAGCAAACGGAATAATAGAAAAATAAAATTTTAGTTGCAGGGCAACAAAAATCCAATTGAATTATTATTAAACTTATATTTTGGCAGTCCCCAGCAACGACGCTAAAAACTTGATCGGAAAAATAGCAAGTGTACTACTTTCTACTAATGTAGTTATTAAAGTGGAGATTATCCAAGTATCGATCTCGAGGACTGCTGTAGCAATATAAGTGAGAATTATAATTCAAGTGAACAAAAGATCATCAAGTGTGGGTTTGGTTGGTTTGATTTAGTTAAAAAGACAATATTTAAAAGTAATAATAAATAAAGTTGACTTGGTACAAATATGAGAAGATATGCTAAGGTAGATGTATGAACCGCCTTGTAATTCATGTAACAGCTATCTTACGAAAGAGTCGTCGATATGATTTAGTATCAATTCTCAATATTAATTTTCCCTAATTCCTTAGCGGAAAATGTATTTGGCACTAAAATTCAGTTTCAATTCCTTAACAACTAAATTTTTGCACCAAGAACCTTGTAAGAAAACAAAGAATAGATGATCAATACCGTCAAATCCTTATTCCTAAGCGGTTTACCGGTAGTGTTATTATTCTAAAAGCGTTAAGGTGGTTTTTCAGACCTAACCTTAACCGTAAATCAACATAATATTTTCCAATAGAATGAAGCATGAGATACTTTGAAAATAAACTAAATTCATAGAAACTTCAAATTCGTAAAGCAACGGTACTCAATTCATTACATAAAAGCGATTCAGGGACATCCCCTTAACATAAATATGTTTAGCTACTCATAGTAATTAAGAAAACCACAAAGGTAATTGTAAACATTACAAGAGATGAGGATTGCTTCAATCTTCAATTGCTTCTGCTCTTGATGATCTCCCTTTTCCAAACCCTTGATTGCGCTTCTCTCCTTCGTAGAAATCTCCAATATGATCCAAGATAATCCTAATTCTTTCCAAAAAAATAGGTCTAAATAGTGTTAGGTTGTTCTTTCGTGATGCAGAATGTCAAAAATGCCCTTAATGAGTCAAAATTTACAAAAACTGAAAAAGCTGAAAATATGTCCAGAACTGCTGACACGGGCACCCGTGTCAGCTTCTGCCCCCACACGCCCTTTCATCCTTTTGTCCAGCAAAATTGACACGGCCGTGTCAATAGACACGGGTGCCCGTGTCAGCTTCTGTCCAATATTTTCCTTCCATGTTTTCCATCAACAACAATGACATTGCCGTGTCAATTGACACGGGCGCCCGCGTCATTTGTTTTTTTTCTTCTTTTTCTTCATTTTTCATCTTTTCTTGACACGGGATGTCTTGGAAAATCACGACTTTGTGGAATTTTTTTATCTACTTCTTTTGGTGCGCCTCAATTGCATTTGAAATCACAAACAACTACCAAACCAAGGTATCAAAAGCATCTAATTATAAATAAAAATCAAACAAGAACGAGTTTGCAAAATACGAAATAACTAAGTTAAAACGATAAAAAGCTAAACTAAATTGTTTCCGAAATGAGAGATTTTTACCAAATAATTGACGGAAAGTATGTAGAATTGGTGATCGATCACCTATCGGAAGTTATGAATTTTCCATTTGCACCGTAAAACAGACTTTCGCACCAAACTGTCTTGAAACCGCGGACACTCTTTATTATTTTCTTTGAGTTTTTGAATGATGAAGTAAACATCTATCATAACTTATAGCATAGATAAGAGGACAAATTTTAGGTGTAACAGCTGCTCCTATTCAATCTTCTTGAACCTAGCGAGTGAGAAACGAAAGTTCTGAACAGTCGAAGTGGAAGAGGGTTGAATACTAGAATGAACTCAAAAATATACACTCTGATAATTAAATGTCCCAAATTGCGGATGAGACGAAACACATCCCTACTGTAAAGGGGTATCCCTACAATTAAGGGGCAACTTCAATCAATCTGAGCATCAAGAGAAGGTAAACATCTTTCGACTGATCTGGATATCAAACGTGGCAGATGTCTCCTATCTGGCATCAGGTTAGATACCTTCATCGATTTAGGCATCGGCAGGAGATATCTCCGACTGATCTGAACATCAACAGGTAACAGATATCTATGATCTGGGCATCAGATAAATAGACATATCTTTTGATGAAAATAAATCATCAGGCGGATATTTCCATCTGATCTGGGTATCAGAGGCTAGCTTCTTAGGAAGATATGAAAATCCAGAGGTGGCTCCCTCAACTGATCTGGATATCAGGGACGGGAACAATATCTTTTCCGATCTGTGTGCGCTAGGGAAATAATGTCTTTAAACTGATCTGAGTTATGCCAGAAAATAAGTAGAACAATCTTCTTCTGATGAAACAAATCATCAGGAGATATCTCAATATAGTAAAATTGTATGAAAAAGCTCATGCCCGCAAAAGCCCGCAAAAAACGGGGCGGGACGGGCCCATTAAAGAGAGCGTACCTAAAACCTTGCCCCACCTCGCAAAAAAGTGTGGGCAAAATGGGCTTTCCCCGCGGGCCGGGCCCGTTTTGCCACCCTTAGCTTTAAGTGATGTATTTGATTGATTCTTGGATTATGATGTTTTGACGTGAATAACTAGTGATTGTTGTTATGTTATAGAATGCAGTAAATGATGTTATGTTGTTGTTTCCTTGATATAACTACTATATCTATTCCTTATGTCTTTTATAATGATTATAATTTACTCACCCTTTCTGCTTGGAAATGTTACCTAAAAACCTGGGTAACTTGCAGTTGATGAACATTAGTGCAGGAAGCTTAGAGGATAGCTCTAGAGTGTGTTTATTTGCTTTCCATAGAATAAAGGGAGTCTTTCTCTAATATGTAACATCAGGGCTGGGATCGATTAGTTGTGAACCTTGTGTTTCTTTGTTATTATGAGATTTTGTATTACTTTCATGACTTTTATCTTGTTTTTGAATCATGAAGTTATAACATGAAGTATGATGATTTTGTTGAAGTTTGAACTACCTTTCATGGTATTTGAAATATTTTATAAAGAATTTTTTAGACTCATTTATGCTGCAGTGAAGTTTGAAATAGTTTGATTGGAAATGTCAAAGATGCTATTTATGTTTTCAAGTGTTTTTGCAACCCGTGTTACGGAACAGGATTAATTTCTATATGATGTTCTATGAAGATGTGATGCCCTTATGTGGATTTTAAATTATTTTATTCTTCGTTAATTTATTGCAAAAATACATGTGGGTTAGAAGGATGTTACACTACATCTAGTGGCACGTACTCTCTTTGTGGATAAGTTTCATGTTTATATTGATGCTCGGTACTTGTGGTTGTTCAGTAGCCTTGAGACTAGTAGTTGGGCTTAGGAATGTGTTGCATTGACCATGTTGTTTACGACATTTGGAGTTGTGACTATCTTTGAGACCAAATAGCTTACTGATTATTTGAGCCTATTCCAGGTATACTATAAGTTATTTGGTGTTCAGTTCTTATTTAATTATTATTTGGTGTTTAATTCTTAATTATCATTTGTTGTGTATGTCTTTTTTTATCAGTGTTGGATATACGTGCATTTCCCCACCATCTGTGATAGGAAGGTGCAACATATCCCTATGGGAGCCCCACGAGCTATGAGATAGAAGGCCAAGAAATGGCATTCAAGTGGTGTTACGTAGTACAGGAGGAGGCTTAATGCTTTTAGAGTAGAGGATATTATCTAGACACCATACACAACTCACAAGGCTCACCGCGAATTTAATGAGTCTTCTTTATATTCAGGTTATGTGAGGTGGGAGACCATAGTGGCTAGACACTTGCCTAAGAGGTGTCTACGACAGCATGGGTATGTCCAGGGCATCCCACGCCAAGTTCTGGATGGTCCAACTGGTGGCATTGATAGGTGGTTTCAGAGTCACTTCACCCGTTCTGCCAGTGCCATTATGGATAGCACAGTGAGGGTTTAGCATAATGCATAGTGTGAGGATGATTACCTAGAGTGGTACCTCACTGTATCACACCCTCGCATCATCCGACCTGTTGGCGGGCCTTCCGATGTTGGGGGCCTTCTGATGTTTGGGTTTTTGAGGCTGAGGTACAGGTTGACGATGTGCCGCCACCTCCACCAGACACAAATGACTAGGAGCGTATGCAGATGATCGTTGTTGTTATGGATTATCTCATGGGTTTGGTAAACTCAGATGGTGATGTTTTTACTAGATTATCTCGGGCAGCACACATAGCCCATGGGGGCCTATTTAGTTATTTGACTTGACAATTGTATTATTTGTATATTTGTGACTCAGACTACTTATGACATTACTTTTTATTACATAATGTTTTGTCGATTACATGTTTCGATTCAAAGTTGAACATAACTTAAAACATTACAATAAACATAAATTAAAAATAACGAAACATGAAAACCTAGACACTACCAGATGATTTTGAACGTTTTGGAATCTTAATTATGTTGTCGATAGATCTTGAAATTTATGCATCAAACTCGATCGGCCCGTTAGTTAGCACACATGACCGTCAAATCTTCATCGGTTTTCAACTCAATAAGGTTGTATTTCACCCTTATTTGTATCAACCCAATCTTCACGAAACTCGATCTTTCTCACCTTTCTGTTATCGGTATCATGCAAAAATTCATTCAACTTGTCTGTCAAGTTGGCGAGAGATATGGTGTTATTTGGAAGCTTGAACTCAACAGGAGATTTGTCTCCGTTGAAATACACTTCTGTCTTAGTCAAAAATTGAAAAAGAAACATTTTTAGATGTTTTTCGCAACAACATATGACCCTTACTTATATAATTTTGAATTCATTATGGACCACACAAAACTATCGGTGCAACCACGACCCTACAAATCTATCGACAAAAAATGATCGTTAAAAAATCTTGAGTAAATGCACTACCAGAAATTTCACAGTTGTACTAAATTTCCAGTATAAGTAGCACATTTTAAAATTTCCAGAACTAATTATAGCTTACCGCAAATTTCAATTGAATTACTGGAAACTTTGTGTCATACCAGAAATTTTTAACAACTTAAAATAAAAAAATTGTTCGAACATTTTATTGTTTTTTTGACCATGATCATTTTTGGCATTATCAAAAAAATATAGGGGAAGGTGTCAGATTCAATTCCTAAAGTCACAAGTTAAAACGTCCATAAGAGGCCTATACTGGCTTTTACCAAAGGGTGACAAAGATCCAACATTCCAAAAGCAAAATTTTTGTTCTAAAGAATGGCAATCAGACTCTTCAGGATCCGATTGCAATTGCGAATCATGTTGTTGATTTTTTCACTAATATTTTCTGTTTTGCAGATAATCCACAGGGGATGAACATGGTGGACGATATTATTCCCAACATGATAACTGTTGATATGAATAGAATGTTATCTTCAATTCTGTCGGCGGAGGAGATCAAAACTGCGGTTTTCAGCCTTAACAAGTCTAGTGCTCCTGGGCCAGACGGGTTTGGCGGTGTTTTTTATCACAATTACTGGGAGATTATCAAAGTGGACATGTGCAATGCGGTCACCCAATTCTTTCGCAGTTGTAACGCCCGGAAAATAAGTATATACTTGATTTGGACGTTTGTGACGTTTATTGGAATTGTACCGTTTTTGGAGTTGTTTCAGTCGGTATTAGTTCGGGATGGCGGACTAATATTTAATTGAAGGTTTTCATATTTTTGGTACCGGAAATATTATTAAGGTAATATTCCGCGTTTTGGGGCGTTTGAACGATATTTGAGCGTAAGGGCATTTTGGTCATTTCCGCGGGATAGATATTTTCTTTATAAGAAAGAGATATTTGTGAGAAAGGATAAAGGGATGGAAAGAAAAAGGAAAGAAAGAAAGAGAAGAGAGAAAGAAGAAGAGGAAAAGAAGGAAAAAGTGTAGATTGGTGGATTCTCGACCGATTCGAGTTCCGATCGTTGCTATAGCAAGGTAAGGGGGTGAATCTAATTTATCTTGGATGTATGATTCTTATAGTCTTGTTCTTGTTCTTGTTCTTGTCCTTGTTCTTTTCTATGTTTGGACAAAAATGGTGGATTGTGAGTTTTGTGAGTTTAGAAGTTATAAACATGATTTTGTGGTGTGTATGTGTAGTGTGATGATAGATACCTTCATTGATCATGTTTGTTTTCCATTACCATGGCTTGTTTGAGTTTGGAGATAAAGTTAGGTTTTGAGTTAGAGTGATGAATTAACCATGAAAAGTGTGATAGTAGGTTGTTTCTATGGTTTGTATGTGGTGTATTGGTGTTGTAATGATGTTTGGGAGTGGTTTTGGTGGGTATAAGGGGCCTGGAACCGTTCTGGTTCGTTCTGGTTTTTTCTGGGTTTACGCAGGTCCGCTGAGCGGAGGTGGGTCCGCTGAGCGGAGGTTCTGTTGCAGAAAATTCTCTGCGAAGGTCCGCTGAGCGGAGCTGAAGCGGATGACAGCTTTTTCTGTTTTTCCAAACTTTGAAACTTCGTAACTCTTGAACCGTAACTCCGATTTTGTCGCCGTTCGAAGCGTTGGAAAGCTAACGCAATGAACTATATTATTTTCTAATTAAATGATTCATAGGATGTAGTATCCCATTATTTTTATTAGGATCAAGTGATGAGTTGTGTAGTATGTTCAATTATCCAAACTTTGAAACCTTGTAACTTTTGATCCGTAGCTCCGTTTCGTACGCCGTTCGAAGTGTTAGGAAGCTAGTTGGATGTTCTATATGATAGTATAGGCTTGGTTAGCTTGTTATTAGTTAGTTATGAGGGTTGTTGATGAAAACACATAATTGCTTATATGCGCGATATGATTGGTAAATAATTATAGTGCTTGGTTGTAATTGTTAATGATGTAGGATGTAGTAGTGGTTGGTTGATTTGCATAAATGGTTTTGTGAACTAGTGCATGATAAATCATGACGATGCGTTGTGTGAATGTTGTCGTAATGGTACGAGGTATGTGATTAGTTGTCGATAACATGAGATCATGTTCATATGTGTTATGTATTAATGAATGTTCGTTCTTGATGTGGGACGATGTTTGGTTGTTTGTTATTAACATGATGTGTGGCCTTATGGCAAGTAAATGTTGTTATGAGAATGATGTATTATCATTGTTGAATTATTGTCATTACAACTTGTTGATGATGTATTGATGAAGTTGTGGGCCGATGGCCAATATTAATTTGATGTGTATAAGTGTGTTATACGTTCATCTATGCCGATGTGGCCAGTATGTTTGAACGGTGAATGTGTGATGTGTGCTTATTATTGCCTGTGTGGTAATTATGGTGTGATGTGATTGATAACGATGTTATTAATTGGTGATGTATCCTTTTGGATAGAATATAAACGGTGTAACGTGGGTATGTGACCGTGTTATATTGTTGATGATGTTGTTGTCGTGTAATAGAGTCATATATTTGCACAGCATAACATTTCATTACGTTAATGGCGGAATGCTATTAGCAGGTGGCCTGAATTGGAAATTATTACCAGTGGGGGCTTAATGCTCGGTAAAAAGGTGTATTTGCCCGAGTGGCAAGAGGTCATCAGTGGGGGCTAAATGCTCGATGACGTTTAGTCGTAGCTTGATGCTCGACAAAGGTGTATTTTCCCGAGGGAAAGAAGTCCCAGCATAATGCTCGGCAAAGGTGTATTTGTCATAATGACAAGGGGAGTTTTACTCCGGATTTGGTACCACATGCATATGCACAGTTGAGTCTCATTCATCATTGTCTGTCTTTATAATTTATGTTATTATTCATGTGTCACATTACTTATATATTGATTGTGGTTGAATGAGTGGATTACTTTGTTGTATGATTCTTGATGATACTTGTTGGCATTACTATAATTGTCATGCTTTCATTATGAATTATATTCTCACCCTTCTGCTGATTTGATGCTTGAGTGGCATCCTGCAGATTAGCCGCTTTGGGAGTCTTTTGGAAGAGGTAGTTCTCCAGTCGGTCTTGTCAGTTGCTCTGATACGTAACACCGGGGAGTCGGGAGTCTGTTGTTATTTATTTATATATGACTCTTTGAACATGTATATGTGATAATGTGTTGATGTGTATCGTAAACACTTTATTTTGGAAAACTCCTCTTTGAGAGTGAGAGATATATATATATTTATGTTCATATCTTCCGTGTGTTATGTATCATTTTATTGGCAGGTGTGTATGCTTTTGGCATCGTTGATGTCCGTTTATTTTCTAGGTGTTTGTTTGGTTACTTCGTGTAACATCCTAATTGCGTTGTATGAAATTTTAAATACTCTGATATTTGTACCTATATGCCTGGGTAGAATTGGGGTGTTACATTAGTGGTATCAGAGCAGGTCGGTCTGTCCGGCCAGTGTTGTCTAAAGTTGTTTAATTCCTCAGTACGTGATATGTGTGTGGAGCAGTGTCAGTACTTGTTGTGCCTCTAGCCGGTTGTATGCAGGTATGGTTTGAAGCTAAGTGGGGGAGAACATATGCTTCTCAGATATGTTTCAGTTGCAAGATGCTAGTATGCTATTGAGGGCAGCAGTACTAGTGTTGTTGGAATTTGTTGTTTTCTGAAGTGAAGGCGACTTGGACTTAAGACTTTGGTTGTTAATCAAGTTGGAGTGTCTCGGAGTAGATTTTGGTTATTTCTAAGGAATGGAATTAGAAAGTTGTGATGCTCTAACGCTACTGATGGACTGTGAAGTTTTTGCTTGAGTAGCCTTGTGTGAGGTGTCTTTGTTGGATCAGTGATTTAGGAAAGCATTGTGGTAGACTTTGTTGTAGGAGTTATTGAGGTTGTTGGAAACGTTTTGGAACTCGAGTAAGAATTAGGAGTACGAAGAGATGAGTAGGATCTCAGGTATTTTGTTTTGAGATATTGTTAGAAGTGTTTTGGTACGTAGCTACCGGACGTCGGTGTTAGCTGGTTTAGATGATCTTGAGAGATTTATGAATTATGGAATCATAGTGCTTCTGTGCTATGAGCAAAAGTTGGAAAAAAATATTATTAATGTTAGTACTGATAGTTTATACTCTATTATGATTGTCGGCTACCTATTGACAAATTGAGGACTTGATCACCCTTAATCTCTTGTTGATAGTAGACGGAATCGTATTGGATGTGATAGGCTTGTCTGGCTAGTTTGATAATATTGGAAGCGAATGAGTCGGTGCAAGGTGGTACGATGTTGTTTATGTTGTTGACGACTTTGGATGAGCAATTGTGGGAATTGCGGATGGTTGTGCATATGTATAAGTGTTTCTTGAAGGTTTAATTGATTCATCGTCGAAAAGAGGAATTCTGTCTTGGAGTTCTGTTTTGACGGATTTAGTTCCTAGAACTATTGTTGTGTTGAGGGTTCCGTATCGGATGCCAACTTCTGAGTTGAAAGAGTTGAGGAGTCAACTTAAGGATTTTCTTGAGAAGAGGTTTGTTCGTTCAAGTGTGTCGCCGTAGGGTGCATGTGTTTTGTTGGTTAAGAAGGAAGGTTCTATCAGGCTTCGTGTCGATTTTAGACAATTGAGAAAAGTGACAATTAAGGAAAAGTATCCACTTTCGAGGATTGATATTTTGACGGATCAAGTTGGTTGGAGCTTGTTTGTTTTGCAAGTTTGATTTGAGGAATGGGTATCATCAGTGTGAAGATGATCATGCTAAGTATTTGAGAGTTTTGTCCGTGTTGGGAAGAAGAAGTTGTTTGCCAAGTTTCCTTATGTGAGTTTTTGGTTGAATGAAGTGAATGTTCAAGGGGTAAGTGGAGGTTTATGCTTTTATGCAAGTTAAGATTTTTGAAAGGATTTATCTGTCACAAGATTTAGAGTTGGAAGTTGTTATTTCTGTTTGGGAAATTTGAAGGCACTAATTATTCGGATCGAGATTTGTGTGTGTAAGTGACTACAAGAGTTTGAAGCATTCGTTTGATCAGAACGAGTTGAATATGAGAACCATTGCATACGTCTATGTGGATGATTCGAGTATTGTGATTGTTGAAACAGTTGTGAGATTTGAGTTGGGTGTGTAAAGAGACTTCTTCAAGTGTTGAGCTTTTTATGTGAAAGCTTACTTATGGTATTCTTGATGAGATTAGAAAAGGTCAGAAATCGGATTTGAATGGGTTGATAAGATGACATTTATTAGTCAAAGGTAAAGATGGTGATCTTCGGATTGATAAGAGCAATGCCATGGGATGTCATGATCAAGGTTGTATTCCTAATGTTCGGATTTGAAAAGAGGACTTTGAATGAAGTGCGTCGTAGTGATTTGAGTATTCATCCTGATGCTACTAAGAGATATCAAGATTTGAGAAGGTCATTTTTAGTGGCAAGGTAATGAAGAAGGATATGAAGGGATTTGTTTATTTGGGTTTGACTTGTCAGGAGTCGTCTGGTTTCATGTAACTGTTATCCATTCCTGAGTAGAAGTGGAATAGCGTTTCTATGGATTTTGTTTCTGGTTTGCCGAGGACGTTGAGTAATTGTGAGGCGATTTGGGTCATTATGGATATATTGACGAAATCTGCTCATGTTATTTCGATAAGAATGGATTAACCGATGGAAGTACTGGCGAGTGGTATGTTGATAAAGATGTTTGTTGGTTTGTTTGTTTGCATGGTGTTTCGAAATGTATTGTTCAGATTGAGATCCGAGGTTTATTTTTGAAATTTTGATAGGGTTCACAAAGTACTTTGGGTACGAAGTTGCGTTTGAGTTTGGCGTATCATCCTCAAACGGATGGTCAGACTGAGAGGACGATTTAGTCACTTAAGGATCTATGAGGGCTTGTGTTGTGAAACAAGGATGTGTTTGGATTAGCTTTTTACCTTTGAATTGGATAATACAAAGACTTTTGTCTGGTGTGCGAGCTGACACAGCATATTAAGAGGTTGAGTATGCTAAGAGAGAACAATGAGTTTCTGGTGAATACTAGAAGGAGTTGGAAGTTGGTTATGAAATTGGTGAATCTGTTTGTTGTGGGAAATCAGAGTGTGCATCGGAAGCGTGAAATGACGCGGTTCGTATGTGTATGAATTGTTAGAGTTCAAATTGTGGACAGTGGATGTGGTAGGAATTATAAGACCACCAGATGTTTTGGTTACATGTTTGACTGCTATGTCTTGGCATGGTTATTTGGATGTTGTGTGACCGGGTTGTTGTCTGTGTCTTGGTTATTTCTTGTGTTTTGGTGTTAGTCAATGAGTGCATGGTATGGGCATTGCATCTTGTTGTCGTTGTTGTGTTTTGGTTGTTTTGCTTTTAGCAAGAGTGATTCGTTGTTGGTGCTGATTGTGTCGTTGCTTTCGTGGCTTGATAGTTGGTTAGTCGGATGCGAGAGCGTATCCAAGTTTGTTTGTGTTTGGGATATTTCCGAGGACGGAAATCTTCTAAGTGGGGGAGAGTTGTAACGCCCAGAAAATAAGTATATACTTGATTTGGACGTTTGTGACGTTTATTGGAATTGTACCGTTTTTGGAGTTGTTTCAGTCGGTATTAGTTCGGGATGGCGGACTAATATTTAATTGAAGGTTTTCATATTTTTGGTACCGGAAATATTATTAAGGTAATATTCCGCGTTTTGGGGCGTTTGAACGATATTTGAGCGTAAGGGCATTTTGGTCATTTCCGCGGGATAGATATTTTCTTTATAAGAAAGAGATATTTGTGAGAAAGGATAAAGGGATGGAAAGAAAAAGGAAAGAAAGAAAGAGAAGAGAGAAAGAAGAAGAGGAAAAGAAGGAAAAAGTGTAGATTGGTGGATTCTCGACCGATTCGAGTTCCGATCGTTGCTATAGCAAGGTAAGGGGGTGAATCTAATTTATCTTGGATGTATGATTCTTATAGTCTTGTTCTTGTTCTTGTTCTTGTTCTTGTCCTTGTTCTTTTCTATGTTTGGACAAAAATGGTGGATTGTGAGTTTTGTGAGTTTAGAAGTTATAAACATGATTTTGTGGTGTGTATGTGTAGTGTGATGATAGATACCTTCATTGATCATGTTTGTTTTCCATTACCATGGCTTGTTTGAGTTTGGAGATAAAGTTAGGTTTTGAGTTAGAGTGATGAATTAACCATGAAAAGTGTGATAATAGGTTGTTTCTATTGTTTGTATGTGTTGTATTGGTGTTGTAATGATGTTTGGGAGTGGTTTTGGTGGGTATAAGGGGCCTGGAACCGTTCTGGTTCGTTCTGGTTTTTTCTGGGTTTACGCAGGTCCGCTGAGCGGAGGTGGGTCCGCTGAGCGGAGGTTCTGTTGCAGAAAATTCTCTGCGAAGGTCCGCTGAGCGGAGCTGAAGCGGATGACAGCTTTTTCTGTTTTTCCAAACTTTGAAACTTCGTAACTCTTGAACCGTAACTCCGATTTTGTCGCCGTTCGAAGCGTTGGAAAGCTAACGCAATGAACTATATTATTTTCTAATTAAATGATTCATAGGATGTAGTATCCCATTATTTTTATTAGGATCAAGTGATGAGTTGTGTAGTATGTTCAATTATCCAAACTTTGAAACCTTGTAACTTTTGATCCGTAGCTCCGTTTCGTACGCCGTTCGAAGTGTTAGGAAGCTAGTTGGATGTTCTATATGATAGTATAGGCTTGGTTAGCTTGTTATTAGTTAGTTATGAGGGTTGTTGATGAAAACACATAATTGCTTATATGCGCGATATGATTGGTAAATAATCATAGTGCTTGGTTGTAATTGTTAATGATGTAGGATGTAGTAGTGGTTGGTTGATTTGCATAAATGGTTTTGTGAACTAGTGCATGATAAATCATGACGATGCGTTGTGTGAATGTTGTCGTAATGGTACGAGGTATGTGATTAGTTGTCGATAACATGAGATCATGTTCATATGTGTTATGTATTAATGAATGTTCGTTCTTGATGTGGGACGATGTTTGGTTGTTTGTTATTAACATGATGTGTGGCCTTATGGCAAGTAAATGTTGTTATGAGAATGATGTATTATCATTGTTGAATTGTTGTTATTACAACTTGTTGATGATGTATTGATGAAGTTGTGGGCCGATGGCCAATATTAATTTGATGTGTATAAGTGTGTTATACGTTCATCTATGCCGATGTGGCCAGTATGTTTGAACGGTGAATGTGTGATGTGTGCTTATTATTGCCTGTGTGGTAATTATGGTGTGATGTGATTGATAACGATGATATTAATTGGTGATGTATCCTTTTGGATAGAATATAAACGGTGTAACGTGGGTATGTGACCGTGTTATATTGTTGATGATGTTGTTGTCGTGTAATAGAGTCATATATTTGCACAGCATAACATTTCATTACGTTAATGGCGGAATGCTATTAGCAGGTGGCCTGAATTGGCAATTATTACCAGTGGGGCTTAATGCTCGGTAAAAAGGTGTATTTGCCCGAGTGGCAAGAGGTCATCAGTGGGGGCTAAATGCTCGATGACGTTTAGTCGTAGCTTGATGCTCGACAAAGGTGTATTTTCCTGAGGGAAAGAAGTCCCAGCATAATGCTCGGCAAAGGTGTATTTGTCATAATGACAAGGGGAGTTTTACTCCGGATTTGGTACCACATGCATATGCACAGTTGAGTCTCATTCATCATTGTCTGCCTTTATAATTTATGTTATCATTCATGTGTCACATTACTTATATATTGATTGTGGTTGAATGAGTGGATTACTTTGTTGTACGATTCTTGATGATACTTGTTGGCATTACTATAATTGTCATGCTTTCATTATGAATTATATTCTCACCCTTCTGCTGATTTGATGCTTGAGTGGCATCCTGCAGATTAGCCGCTTTGGGAGTCTTTTGGAAGAGGTAGTTCTCCAGTCGGTCTTGTCAGTTGCTCTGATACGTAACACCGGGGAGTCAGGAGTCTGTTGTTATTTATTTATATATGACTCTTTGAACATGTATATGTGATAATGTGTTGATGTGTATCGTAAACACTTTATTTTGGAAAACTCCTCTTTGAGAGTGAGAGATATATGTATATATTTATGTTCATATCTTCCGTGTGTTATGTATCATTTTATTGGCAGGTGTGTATGCTTTTGGCATCGTTGATGTCCGTTTATTTTCTAGGTGTTTGTTTGGTTACTTAGTGTAACATCCTAATTGCGTTGTATGAAATTTTAAATACTCTGATATTTGTACCTATATGCCTGGGTAGAATTGGGGTGTTACAGCAGTGGCTGGCTTCTACCCAACTACAACTCAAACTCCATCATCCTAGTGCCTGAGGTCAAAGATGCGGATTCCATGATTAATTTCCGTCCTATAGCGCTTGTTAACTTCAAATTTAAAATCATCACAAAGATTCTTGCGGACCGTCTAGCCATTCTAATGCCCTCCATTGTTTTGCCGGAGCAAAGAGCTTTCATTCGCGGTAGAAGCATTAGGGACTGTGTTTGTATTGCTTCAGAAGCTGTCAACCTGTTGGATAACAAATCCTTTGGTGGCAATATTTCTATGAAAGTGGATATCGCTAAAGCGTTCGATACCTTGTCTTGGAAGTTACTCCTAAAGGTGCTTAAATCCTTTGGCTTTGATAATGTTTTTTGCTCTTGGATTCACAGTATTCTTGCCTCCGCCCAGCTCTCAATCTCTATTAATGGCTCTCAGCACGGGTTTTTCAGATGCACGAGAGGTGTTCGCCAAGAAGACCAGCTTTCTCCTTTACTTTTCTGCTTAGCTCAGGATGTTCTTAGCCGTGGAATTTCTAAGCTCGTCAATCAGGGTTCTCTGTCTCTTATCAAGGCCTCTGCTTTTTATAGTATTCCTTCACATATCATGTATGCTGACGACATCCTACTGTTTTGTAAAGGCAATGTTAAAAATATCAATCTGCTTAAAGATATTTTCTTAGCTTATTCTTTGGCTCCCGGTCAGCTGGTTAATCCAAATAAATCTTTCGTCTATGCGGGCGACATTCCTCCGAATGTCCTTCATAATATTTTGGTGCTGACAGGCTTTTCTCAAGGCTCCCTCCCTTTCACCTATCTTGGAGTTCCTCTTTTTAAAGGTAGAGTTAAGGCGGCTTACTTACAACCGGTTGCGGATAAAATTGTCTCTAAGCTTGCTGCGTGGAAAGGCTCGGTGCTCTCTATGGCAGGGAGAACAACGTTGGTTAAATCTGTGGTTTTTGGCATGCTTTCGCACACTATGTCCATTTACTCCTGGCCTATCGCCCTTATCAAATTTCTGGAAAAAAGTACTCGTAATTTTATTTGGACTGGTTCGGTCGAGAACAGAAAGCTTGTTCAAGTGGCTTGGAAAAAGATGTGTAAACCTTATGCTAATGGGGGATTAGGGCTCAGATCTTTAATCAAGCTCAATGAGGCTTGTAACCTTAAATTAGCTTGGGATTTGATTACTAGGCAAGAGCAGTGGGCCTTTATTTTGAAGAGTAGGGTCCTTAAGAATTATGGTCCGATAAAGTTCCACATTTTCTCGTCTATATGGTCCTCCATCAAAGCGGAAGTTTCTTTGATTAAGGAGATTGGTGTTTGGTCTGTTGGTAATGGCTCTTCTATTAATTTTTGGTTAGATAGGTGGTGCGGTCCGCCGCTTATTGAAGACACTTCTTTAGAGTTTCTCTGCTCCAACGGTATTGTTGTTTCGTCCATGATTGCTGATTTTTTCTCTGCTGGCCATTGGAGTTTTCCGGCTGATTGGGATCAGCTTTTCCCTTTTCTTCGTCAGTGGAATTTCCCTAGCATGTCGCCTACAGATCCTGATATTTTACACTGGCCTCATTCCTTATCCGGTGATCTTCCTCTCAAAGAAGCTTAAGGTTACAAAGATCCCTCCACTGCTCTTTCTTGGCCAAAATCGTTTTGGTTCAGTGATGTCCCGCCTGCGAAATCTTTGGTGCTTTGGAAGCTCATGCTGGACAGTATTCCTTCGGACGACAAACTCAAGCTCTGAGGTTTGCGGTTCCTTTCTATGTGTTCTCTTTGTAACAATTATGAGGAATCCTCCAATAATCTCTTCTTCGAATGCCTTTTTGCTAGTAATGTTTGGAGTTGGTTTTACAAGTCTATAGAGGTTTCTACGCCGCCGTCGTCTTTGGAGGAATGGTGGACTCGTTGCTCGTCTAGGTCCAAGCAGTGTGCGGTGGTTCTTAAGGCAACAATTATTTATATCATTTACTATGTTTGGGAGGCCAGGAATTGGGCCAAATTCAAGAATATTCTCCCCAATCTTCGTGCGACTATTCAGAAGATCCGTAATCATATCTATTTAACCGGTTTGACTACCACTGTGACTTCCAATTCTTTTATGGATGATTTTCGGATTCTTAAAGTGTTTGACATTAAAGTTCGGCCTCCGGATGCTCCTCGTATTTTGGATTTTTTTGGCAACCACCCCCGCCTTGTTGGGTTAAATGTAATACAGATGGAGCTTTCCTTCCTAGTTCCACGTCTGCAGGTTGTGGTGGTCTCTTCCAGGATCATTTAGGTAATTTCTTATTAGCATTCGCTAATTTTGTTCCTTGGCCTTCGTCTACTATAGCTGAGTTTCAGGCTGTGTTATGTGTTATGGAGATGGCTATGGTAAAGGGTTGGAACAATCTTTGGATTGAGTCGGACTCCAAGCTTGTGGTTCAATCTATCTCTAATTCCTCTTTGGTTCCCTGGCAGCTCCGTAGAAGATGGAGAGTCTGCCTTTCCTTTTATTGCAACAGGCATATTTTTTTCTCCCATATTTATCGGGAAGGCAACACTTGTGCAGATTTCTTAGCTAATGTAGGCTTAAATTTAACTTCTCTAACCATTTTTGAGTCCATTCCTTTAGGCTTAAGGAAGGATTTTGTAAGTAATAGACTAGGTTTGCCTTGCTTTAGGTTCTCATCCTGTTGATGGAGTTGGTTTTGTCTCTCCTTCTTTTTTGAGGATGATTTTTTATTTTTTTTTTGTATCTTGGGCCGTTTTTATTTATAATATACGAGGCTTTATTCAAAAAAAAAAAAAAAAAAGCCCTTCACCATATCTTTATTTATTTTTTTTTCCGAATCAATTCATTTACGTCAATGACCTGTGTTGATTAATCAACCATAAATTACTCAGATTTAGAGAAAATATACAATTTCTTAATAAGTCCTAAACCTAAACATCCTACCAACCACAAAAAACGCAAGAAAAGGTAAATTTTGTTAGCATAATACATTAATTTATTTACCACTAATCCAAACTTTGTTAAATTTGATTAACAAACAAATTTTGAAACACAACTCAACATTAATTTATTCAAGAAACTGAAAAAACTTAAAATAAAAAAATAAAAAGACTATTTCAATTTACTTCATAATACTGTTAACTACTAGTATTTGCAAAATTTTATTTTTTTCTTTTATTTTCGGAAATATATCTCTAAAAATACTCTTTTTTTATTTGAATTATTTCGTAAGTATATCTACGAACCATTTAACCAATTTTTTTTTCATAAATTCACTTACAGAACAAATTAAAATATTCTTTCAAAAATACACCTCCATAAAATATATATATATATATATATATATATATATATATATATATATATATATATATATATATATATATATATATATATATATATATATATATATATATATATATATATATATATATATATATATATATATATATATATATATATATATAGGGCCGGTCCCGACTATTTAGAGGTCCAGGGCAAAAAAAAAGACACCTAACAAAAAAATAAGTTTTACTCGCTGACAGTAAAAAATTTTACACCGTCAATTAATCACAACAGTTAATTTGTTGGAAATGTTTGACTTTTATTTTAAATTATTTTAAAGTAATATAATTGAGTGGTTGGAATGCATTGATATTGTAAAAAGTTTTACACTAAAAATACATAGCAATTAAATTTAAAATAAAATTATAAGAGTCATAATAAATAATAAGAATAAAATTTGATTTTAATTCTGATTATAAATTTTAATTGATTGCATACAAATTATTTTATAATTAAAATTTAAGAAATATTTTAGAGAAAGATAATAATAGTGATTAAAATTTGAAGTATTATTGTAAAATAATAGTAATTAAAATTTAGAGAAATATTAAAATGTTATTGTAAAATGATAACAATTGAAAAAAAAAGTCACCACCAAGAATTGAATTGCCAAACTAAAGCAATCATATATGTTGCTCAACCGCTGGGATACATCTATAGATATGTCAAATTATTTTGCTGGCAGAAATATATTTTATTATATCAGAATTATAAATTTTAACTGCATCCCCAAAATTGAGGCCCCATTTTTCTGAGGCCCTGGGCTGTGGGCCTGTTTGCCCTGGCCCAGGGTCGGCCCTATATATATATATATATATATATATATATATATATATATATAGATTGTCAATAAAAAATTCAGATGGCAGTTTAACGAGTTGATGCTAGTCTCTCACTGAGTCACACGCTTTTTTCCTCTTCATTCATAGCTTTTCTTCTTTTCATTTATTTGAAAATAATAAAACACTCCAAAAACAGTCTCTATACAAAAACCTAAATCCGCTGAATCCTTCTGCTCCTCGTATCAAAAAACAAAATCTCTAACATCGAGTGCGCTAAATCCTTGGATGTTGCGATTTTCTCATAAATTTTTTTACTTTTCTAGTTTCTACTGAGAAGGTTCAAGTTTGTGTTTTTTTCATTTCCATTCTAAATTCTAATCAATGGCTTCAAGATCTGTCGAAGGAGACCAATCAACGCAAGCTGAAGATGATTACAATGCCATGCTTTCAACCACTGATGTTGAACTTCTCAAACGAGCTTGGCGTAATGAGAAGGCAGCCCCGGAGATTCTTCCTTTTCAATCGGATTTGATTGCACGTGTCAGAGAACAAATTGAATTGATGGTAACATCTCAAACCCTATTGCGTTTTTTGTTTTTGTTCTGAAAATTGGGAGTTTGTTCTTGTGATTTGATTCTTGTTGGGTGTTGGTTTTTGCAGGAAGAGACTGTGGAGGAAAAATCTAGTGTTGGGACTGACCCTCTTTCGGTGTCTTTGTATCAAATGGATTTGGATAGAACCCTGTTTCTGTTAAGGTCATATCTTCGTATTCGTATCTTGAAGGTAAACAGCTATAAACTCAAACAAGTAATTCAGAAAAATGAACCAATGATTTGTTGTTGTACTTGTACACTCGAATATTAGCAGTGACCTTATTTAGTTGGTATGTTAGTTGTTATGTTAATCGAAGTCGGAGTATTAGCAGTGACCTTAACTTGGTTAGTATATGTTAATCGAAGTTGGAGTGTTAGCAGTGACCTTACTCGGTTAGTATATTAGTTATTATATTAACCAAAGTTGGAGTTGTCAATAATTCTTGGCTTGATACCTTTCTCATTATTATTTCTCGTATATATAAAGGTTACAAGGCTATATCGGTAATTACACTAAATAATTACATTTAAACTAATTCCTATTCACATCCCCCCTCAAATTGATGCTGCTTGTCAATGAGCATCAATTTGCTAACAAGAAACTGATGACGTGGACGCGGAACAGCCTTGGTAAGAATATCTGCAATCTGCAACTGAGTACTGACATGAGGAAGTGATATTATTCTGTCATCATAAGCGTCACGGATTGAGTGACAATCAACTTCAATATGTTTGGTGCGTTCATGAAAAACAGGATTCGCAACAATTTGGATGACACTTGTATTGTCAACATAAAGTGAAGTTGGCTCTATTTGAGGAAATCCAAGTTCAGCCAAAAGACCACGAAGCCAAATTATTTCAGAACAAGCAGCAGACATGGCACGATACTCAGATTCAGTAGAAGATTTAGAGACTCTCGCTTGTTTCTTACTTTTCCATGAGATCAATGAAGAGCCAAGAAACATGCACCAACCAGTGACAGATCGTCGAGTATCAGGGCACCCTGCCCAATCGGCATCACTATAAGCACTCAATTTAGGAGGAACTCCAGTAGGAAAGAATAAACCACGACGAGAGCTTCCCTTCAAGTAACGAATTATACGACGAACTGCTGCCAAGTGAAGGTGGCGAGGAGAGTGCATGAATTGACTTAATTGTTGAACAGCAAATGATATGTCAGGGCGAGTAATAGTCAAGTAATTAAGGCTACCCACGAGTTGACGATACAATAAGGGGTCATGCAACAGATCACCATCATCACGATGATATTTAACATTAACCTCAAGAGGAGTATCCACTGGATTAGCCGATTGCAGACCAGCCATAGAAATTAAATCTGTGGCATACTTGTGTTGATGGAGGAATATGCCCTTGGATGTAGAATGAACCTCAAGACCAAGAAAATAATGCAAATTACCAAGATCTTTCATATGAAACGCTGCTTGTAACTGCTGTTTAAGGCTTTGAATCGAAGCATGATCAGAACCAGTAATAATCATATCATCAACATACAGAAGAAGTAGGACAATTCCAGTAGATGTTCTATGAATAAATAGAGAAGAATCGTACTGACTCTGAGTAAAGGAAAACCCAAGTAGAGTGGAGCGAAATTTTTCATACCATGCTCTAGGCGCTTGTTTCAAACCATATAAGGAGCGTTTGAGCTTGCACACACCCTTAGATGACGGAAATAAACCTTGAGGAGGAGTCATATAAATATCTTCCGTCAGGTCACCATGAAGAAAAGCATTTTTCACATCTAATTGATGAAGAGCCCACCCGTTAGAAGCAGCTATAGAGAGTACTGTACGAACAGATGTCATTTTGGCAACCGGTGCAAATGTCTCATCATAATCAATTCCATATTCCTGCTTGTTTCCTAAGGCAACCAAACGAGCCTTGAAACGGTTGAGGGACCCATCAGAATTCAATTTCACAGAATACACCCATTTGCAGCCAATGGGTTTAACATCAGGAGGACAAGAGACAATATCCCATGTGAAATTCTCTTGAAGAGCTTGAAGTTCCTCATTCATTGCTTTTATCCAACGTACATCTTTAACAGCCTGTGAATAACAAGTAGGAATAGATATGCTAGAGAGCGTGGCAGTCAGAGAAGTATGTGAGGAATCATACCTGTCTGGTGAATATCTATCTGGTGCTCGAGATATTCGACCAGAACGTCGTGGTTCAACCGTTACAGGAGCAGGTGGCGGTTCAGCGTCGGGAAGGGGTGTGGGAACCTGTTTGTGTTTTCTGACATATACATGACCTGGTTTATAGCGTTCTATAGATTGAGGCATAATAGAAAACTTAGGAAGAGTAACAATATCATTCATGACAGGAGAAACACATGGAAACATAAACTGATTATCAAAAAATGTCACATTCCTAGAAATGCGAAAACGATGGTTAGTGACATCATAACACACAAATTCCTTATGAGAGTGACTATACTCCATAAACGCACATTGAACAGACTGCGCTCCAAGCTTATGCCTTTCAAATGGAGGTAAGTGAACAAAACAAACACATCCAAAAGTATGTAAATCATTATAATTAGGCTGAATTTTAAAAAGACGAAAAAAAAGAGAATCGAGATCAATAACCGTAGAAGGAAGACGATTGATCAAGAAGACAGCTGTGGAAAGAGCCTCCACCCAAAATCGGGGTGGTACAGAAGCTTGAAGAAGTAAAGTGCGGGTCACATCAAGCAAATGACGATTCTTGCGTTCTGCCATCCCATTTTGTTGAGGGGTATTGGGACAAGATCGTTGAGACAAAATGCCTTTTTGTTGAAGAAATTCTTGAAACTCACGAGACATGTACTCACCACCAGAATCAGAGCGAAAATTTTTAACATTTTCATGAAATTGAGTTTCAACATATGTCAGAAATTTCTTAAACATAGAAAACACTTCAGATTTAGACCGAAGAAAATATATCCAAGTAAAACGACTATAATCATCAATAAATGTGACAAAATATTTATAGCGAGCATGAGAAACTACAGGAGACATACCTCATACATCACTATGAATCATTTCAAAACAAGAGGAAGCCCGATAAGCACCAGACGGAAAAGGAAGTGTTTTACTTTTAGCTAATTTGCAAACAGAACATGAAAGAGAGGCATTAGAAACAACATTTTTATTTCCCAATAAACCAGTTTTAAATAAATGAGATAAAACGGCAGAGTTAGGATGACCCAATTTTCTATGCCAATCCTCATAAGAATTCAAGACATTATTACAAACAAGAGATAAATGACTAGAAATAAACTGAAGTGGAAACAGTCTTCCCACTTTAGGCCCCTTCGCAACCACCTTCCCCGACACCTGTTCCTGCACAAGGCAACCATCACGAGAAAAATTTACATTACAATTATTATCAACCAATTGACCAACAGATAATAAATTGGAAGCAAGTCCAGGTGCTACAAACACATCTCGAAAATCAGAGTTGAGGTCACCAACATTCGTGATAGAGAGAGCATTACCATCCGCAATTTGAATTTTCTGATTACCATGGTAAGAATGTAAATTGTGCAAGTATTCAGAAGAGGCTGTCATGTGATTGGATGCACCAGAATCAAGAAACCACGGGCAGGAAACATTCGAAGACTTACCCTGAATTCCCAAGGTTGAAAGAGCGGAAAGTACCATCTGTTGGATTATTTCAGGTTGGAGAGCACCACCATTAGATGGATTGGTGATGGAAGGACCAACTGCAGAGCTTGTACTAGCAGGAAATGCTTGCACCGAAAGTTGTGCTGATCGTGGAGGACGGGTGGGACAATCAGAGATAATATGGCCCCGCTGCTTGCAATAATTACAAAACTTCTTACTGCAACTCTGAGCAAAATGTCCAAATTGTTTGCAAGAGAAACATTAGGCATGTCGAATATCACGACCTTTACCTCTACTCTGAGGAGCATATGCAAACATAGCAGACTCAGAATTGACAACATCGTGAGACATGGATCCTTGAGTAGCAAGACGTTGTTCCTCTCTGAGAAGTTCACCAACACATGTATCTAAAGAAGGAACAGGATTCCTATTCAGCAAAGCACCTCTGACAACCTCAAATTCTGCACGAAGCTTCATGAGAAATTGATCTCGCCTACTAGTATTGTAGACCTCTTGGACATCCGCGAGAGAACTCTTGGGAACATCAACATGTATAATCGCAGAGTGTTCTGTCCACAAATTCAAAAAACCAGGATAATATTCTTGAACAGACAGATTGCCTTGTTTGTAATTGGCAATGTCTAGCTCCAACTGAAAACGTTTGGCCGCGTTGTCTAGGTTATAGATACGCTTCAAGTAGTTCCACATTTCTTGGGCGGTGGAAAAAGACCGCAAATTATTAATCATGTGAGGATCAATAGTACCGAGAATCCAAGTGATAATCTGAGCATCTTCTATTTCCCATGCATCTAAGTCAGTTGTCTCTAACGGTGCCAAAGAGACATCGTCCAAGTGACTCCATAATCCTTTCCCTTTGACATACATCCGAAACTGAAATTCCCAAACAAGATAATTCTTTCCGGTAAAACGAACACAAATATGATCTATCTCTTCTTCGGAAGCCATAATATCAGAGATGACTTAAGAACAATTTTGTTAACGTAACAATTTTGTTAACGTGAAACAAGAAACACCAACGGAACACTGAAGAAAATACTTGCCGACACCAAATCAACACCCCAATTCAGGATACTCGCCGACACCAAGTCAAAACCCTAATTCAGAATACTTGCCGACACCGAGTAAAAACCCTAATTCAGAATACTTGCCGACACCGATACGATAACACGATCAAAGCAAACACGATTTGTAAGCACCCGAGATTAGAATCGCAATCTTGGAAGAGATTACCGAGAACCGAGATGATTTCAATTACCGAGAAACGAGATCTACCGAGACGATTTCAAGAGCGACCCAGTGGGGTGACGCTGAATAAAGCCAAGATTAACCTAAAACTCACAGGTTTGATCGAAAACCTACTGATACCATGTCAATAATTCTTGGCTTGATACCTTTCTCATTATTATTTCTCGTATATATAAAGGTTACAAGGCTATATCGGTAATTACACTAAATAATTACATTTAAACTAATTCCTATTCACAGGAGTATTAGCAGTGACCTTAACTCAGATAGTATATCGGTTGTTATGTTAAACGAAGTTGGACTTTGGTTCAGTGTAGTCAAGATTGAGTGTTGGATCGTAGGATTGTAAAATCTTCCGTGCTAAGGATGCCTGAGAGTCCTACGATCAGAGAAAGATCGTTTTCGTCATTGGTATGGTCAAGATCAAGCTTTTTGAAGCACGGTTGTAAAAAAAACATGCTGGGGCTTTTCTTTAAGCATGTATTATAATTTTCATGTTTTTGCTTATATATGAAATTACCATTTTCCCTTTGGTAAGATCTTATGTGTCATGCTAATGATCCGAGTTTTATGATCTTTCACAAGCCGGACAATCCTACTTAAGATCTCGTGCTTGACTACATTGCTCCGGTGTTTTAACTCCTTTAACATTTTGCTCAAACCAGTGGAACCACCCAATAGCAGTGGCCTTATTGATCTTTAACTAGATTGAAATTCTATTTTTTGGTATAGCATCTATTTTGCGAGATAATGTTTATTACAACCTTAGTTTCTACCTGTATCATAGGTTTTATATGAATAAGGAACACATTAGTTGCTGAAATATTTGAATACTGATCAAGATGTGAGTCACCTATTGTTGTATATCCTAGATTGCATTTCGGTCAATTTTAATAACCACATTTATACTGCAGATTGAAAAGTACATGTTCCACATCCGAAAAACTGATGAACTTTGGAACAGGCTTTCTAAGGATGAGAAATTTTTCACCGAAAGGTAAGGCTGTTCAATGTGTTTTAACAATAAATTGTTCGGACTTCTAATTTGTTTTAAAAGGTAGTAGCAAAGTAGGATTCTTGTGGTTTTTAATCTAGTTTTCTGGTTGTAGGTGCACAGATGACTTAAAGAAACATCTGGAGGAGAGTGTTCTATCAAAACTGCCTGAAAATTATCAGTCTCATGAGAGGCAATCGATTATTAGCGAAGAGGATGACATGAGTAATTTTCCATTCTTGTTTGTCAATGTCATTTTCGGTTTTGATATTTTGTTATTTCCTTTGGACCATTCTGTCTGTCTAGGACTCGATGTATTCGAATTTGATTTGCCTGAACTGAAATCAGTCTGTTATAAGATTAAGAAGAATTCTTGTTAGTATTTTGACGAGCAATATGAAAGATTCTGGAATTATTGGATTGAATGACTTAAAATCAGAATCTGAGGATCATTTCTGTAGTACCTTTTTTCAACATATTGTGAACTTTATGCGTGAAGCTGTTTTGCGAATTTGTATCTTTCTTTGCTTATTTGACTTGAAATCGTTTTGCTAAAGAAGCATATGTGCTGACAATTAATTTGTGTTTGCATGTTTCAGTTCCTGAACCACGACTAGACACATTTGTTTTGTGTAGAAGTAAAGACTATCTCACAGGCATTCAGCTTGGAGACGGACCTGTTGATGACAGGCAATTCTCTTTTTCTTGCACGAATTTATTCCGCCGTTTTAAGAAAATTTAGAAAGCAGATTAATTTGATTGTTTTTACAGGTCAAAGCTGTTTGAAATGGAGGCTGGTGTCCTTTACTTTATATGTTACAAATCAATAAAGCCACTAGTAGAGAGTGGCAAAATTGAACTACTATGACCTCTTTACTACTCGTCGAAAAATAGCAACCTCTTAACTTGATAATGTTATATTTAGTTATGTTGTTTTATCATACTTTCTCTGTCCCAGATTATGTGATTCTAGAAGAAGAATAAAAACATTTGTACCACATACTATTTTGGTAATATTTTTCGAACTGGTGCATGAATGCTTCAATTCATCGCGCGGAGGATTCTTTATACTCTTTGAATATGAGGACACGAAACTGTTAGCTGCGGGTGATTAGAGCTCGTAGTGTCAGATAGATTAGTTCATTTTGTTGAGTTTTTTAGAGTTGGTTACTGAGTTGTTTAGTTTGGTTGTTAGAGCAGTTAGATACAAGAGTTTATTTCCTCTCTTCTTCCTTAAGCTAATGCACTTTTCTTCTTTTGCATCATTGGGTGGCATTTTTAAGATGGTATCAGACTTTTTTTAAGCTATGTTGTGCATCAATCTATCTTCATTAATGGCTCGCAATGCTACAAATCTTCCACCACCTCCTCATGTTATTCACCTATGGACCTTATTCAATGGTGATAACTCCTGTTCTCACTCGCTCGAACTATCATGCTTGGCCTACATTCATGCTTAGTTACAAAGCTTGGACTCGATGCAATATGTTAATACATTTGTGAATCATAGTGGGAAGCTCCATTGCTCAGTGCATTTTATTTCTGGAAAAGTCACTTCATGTTCAAAATGAATTAAAGAAGTGTTTCTTTAATGGTGACTTTATCTCAATTGCAAATTGAAATCTATAGCCTTGAGCAATATTCTCTAATAATTTCGGAATTATTCACTTATTGAAGATACTTTGGGAATGATTTCACCCCTATCTTCTAATATTTGCAACAGTGTACACAAATGCATTTATTCATGGTGAGCTGCAAGAAGTTTACGTAACAATTCTACAAGAGCAACTCATTACAAACCAAATTAGGTTTGCAAACTACTATTGTTACTCTATGGTCTAAAGCAAACAAGCAAGAAATGGCATCAGAAACTTGCAGGCATTCTTAGCAAGCAAGAGTACGAACAGTCAAATACATATCACTATCTTTTCACTCTACAACAAGGCTCGAAGTTCACCATACTTCTAGTGTATGTGGATGATACAATTCTTGCGAGAAATTCCTTAGAAGAGTTTGAGAGAATCAAAGGAATTATGGATAATGATTTCAAAATAAAAAACTTGGGAAAGATGAGATATATTTTTGACATTGAAGTAGCACATACCAAAGTTTGAATTTCAATATGTCAAAAGATATAATTAATGTAGACATAGACATGATCTGGTCAAAACTAGCATCTACTCCCCTTAACCTATTAGGAGTATTTACGGTGCGGTTTGAGCGGTTCTATTAGAGATATTCGTGGTGTGGTTTGAGTGGTTCTATTAGAGGTATTCACGATGCTGTTTGAGCGGTTTTGACATAAAAAATTATGCAAACCGCAAGGGAAAAAATTGCAATTTGATTTGGTTCCATTGACTTTTAGAAATAAAATCGAACCGAACCAAACCAATGTGATTTGATTCGGTTTAACATAACTTTGCAGTACTTTTATCATTTGCTTCTAGTGGGCTACAGTGATTGATGTATTTACTTAAGAGACCTCAAAGCCTCATTCATAAAGTCACTAGTTTTTTATTGTGATGAACACATTGCAGCTAATTCAATTTTTAATGAAAGAACAAAATATTTAAAAATAGATCATCATTTTTCAGGAAAAATATTCACAGTAATTACTCAAATTGATCCCTATTCCACCCAGTCTCACCTAGCAGATTTCTTCACAAAAACATTCAAGGTTTTCAACACATTCACATTTATCATGCTTCAGCTTGTGGGAGGTTGTTAAATAAGACACGAGATGAGAAAGAATTGACGTTAGACACCCAGTAGATATTAATGCCAATTATTTTCATTTTATGAACATGACAAAAAAGCCTGAACAAGGTTACTACTTTCTACAGATGGGAAAAATAGAAAAATATCAATAAATACAATCTTAAGATATAAATTGAAAATCTTCATCTCATTCTATAAATATTACAGTACAGTCTAGTGAACAGGACTCATACTCGAAGCTTCTTTCCGGGGGTGGGCTCATCTTCATACTGGCCAGCCTCACCATTCCCTTCCTTATCCATCTTCTTTCTTGAAAGTATCTTGTTGATCTTGTGCAAATCATTGTTGAGTTTCTGGTCCTTGTTTTGCTTACGTGTTTTCCGACCATCTTGCATCTTCACACCAAACTGGAATGCAGCTTTTGGCATTGCTTCCTTCTGCTCATTGTAAGTGGCCCATTCCTCTTCGGTTTCAAAGTCCCATCTATGAAGACGGCCCTTTGCCTGTCCAGACAGAGCACATTTCAATATTGGATCTTTCAACACATTGTTTGGTTATAAGCAAGCTTACCAAAATTATTAATTTTCTCAAATAGTTATTTCAAGATAAATACAAGTATCAATGACAAGATATATCAATGTTACTTACCCTTCCTCCCATATCCATTTTAGACAAGTCAGCTTCCTCGTCACTGTCCACTACCTCGCGGTTATATTCTTGATACCCAGGGTAACATTCAGAGTAACTCTCTGAGATGAAGTTGGGATCTTTCTCACGAGCATCTTGCTCCCTCAGCTGCTGAAGTCTCTGGTCATCTCGTTTAAACACTGATCCTAAACCTCGGTCCTTTTCTTCTTGAGTCATAAAGCGTGGATCTTGTGGAACATTTAAATCTGCTTGGACATCATAAGTCTGCATATTTTGCTGAAGATATTGATCAGGGTAAGCCAGTTGTTCAGCATACTGGTACTCCTGCCATTCTCCTTGGTAGCCACCAACCATGGCTTGTGTTTGCATTACATCATATCCATTCTAAGACCAGACAATGAAATGAAAAAAGATAGGAAATTAATACACCATCAAACATAATTCAAGTAGAATAAATCTTCCGAAAGATAGAGAAGCATAAAAAGTATAATTAATTTCTGAATAGTTTTTGACTTCATATAAAATTTGGCTTATTTAACTATAGTCCCTACAACATGAGAGTATTTTCTTTAGGTCCCTACCTACATTGTCTTTATTTCAAAAGCGAAGATTTAATGTTGCAAAGTAAACCAGAAACCCAAAATCAAAATACACGGCATCAACTTACCGTTTCTTGCCACCCTTGATCCATCATAGAAGGTGGGACAGGGCCATAAACAGGTTCAGTGAAATATTGAGGTCTTTCTTTGTTTCTAGGAGATTCTTCCATGTCCTCAGAGACAGGACTTGGAGGAGCAGGTATCTCATAGTTAACACCTTCACCAACAAAAATGTCATCATCTTCATCTCTAGCAACAGCTGCAACAGCTGGACCTTGATTCTCCCTTGAAATAATAGGATTTTTCTTCAAGGGGGGTGGAGGTGGAAGGATAGATTCTCTTTCTGTTTGATTCTTTGCCCCCACACCTTCAACCTTTGTCAGCTTATCCTCTTTGTCATATCCATTACCGACAGCCAAAAATTTCCCTGGGTAATAAGAGAGTATGGGGAATTTATTAACCATTAATTTTTTTTTTTAAGTAAAGTAAGTGCATATAAGATAGGACATAATGAATGTTATCATTCATTATTTCACTCTTATTTCTTTAACATTGAAAAGAAACAAGGGAGGTAGGTGTTTCACATCATTGATCTATGCCACTCAAACTAATCAAAAGCTTTTCACCCCACATAAAATTAGTCATCACAAACCATTGTAATCTTCTAGAAAAACTAACAATAATGCACCTAACAGAAACATGCCTTTGAGTAAAACTATATGAGTTCAATATTAACATGCATACGTCTAGAAGATAATAACCATAATTCCCAAACAATCTTCTTAGATCAATACCTTTAGTATCTTTTTCCTTTTTCTTCTTCTTTAGGACCTTCCCAGAAGAACCGAGACGGAGGTATGACATGATTTTAGCAATGCGATCTAGAACAGATCCATCAACATTAACTGTAACCATTTCCTATCCCAAATAAAAGCAAAGTATATCAGGAAAATGCAAGTATAGACAAGTTGTGTAACATAAGAGAGTAAATTCATGATTACAAACCTCGGGCACTGGACAATCAGCTTTACTACGGTGCAAGGTTGTTGGAATATCATGATGGTATCCACCCTCCTACGAGATTAAACATAGTTAAGTCAGAAAATAGATTTCAGAGAATTTAAAAAGAAAAAAAAGTAGAAAGATTATAAAAAGATTGGATCCACCAGTCTACAAACACGAGGTTTTTACCCTGAACCTCGCAAATGATCTTTCTTGTCATTACTTTGAGTATTATAATGTTAAGGTATCACTGAGATGGCAATGCGTAGGGTACTGTAATACTCATCCCCATACCCCCATTAGAAAAATATACATAGTACATACATGCTGAATACCTAAGTGCTTGTACTCATACCCATTACTTGCATTTTAACTATAATAATAAATCAACAAATAACCCACTAAAAACAAAATCGATAAATGACAAACTATCATTAGAGCTCGAATAAAACACCATTCAAAAATCTTCAAAGTGGTTCAGTGGCATTGGTTGGGACAATGAATAAGTACTCTGAAGGAGGTCTAGAAATTAACCAATAACAGTAAGTCTATAAAAAATAGCATTCAAATATCATCAAACTGAAATCAAAATATTATACTTACTTAATACATCCACACCAACAAATATCCAAAATATTCCAATACTAGCAGATACTAATAAGGTCTTTTCTTGATCTATTACCATAGATCCATAGTCTTCTTGTACAAATTTCAATGTTTATGCAAATTGTTGTTCTATCGGATCTTCTATCTGCCATATGCATGTTGCAATAATTGCATATAGCTTTTTCTTAATTCACTATTTTTTTCTTGAGGTTCGGTGGAAGAAGAACTATTTTGAAATTCCTTTGTTTGAATCAATCTACATGGGATTTTCAACTAGATTTTTTGTTGTTTGGGCTACGGAACAATATTACTTGAGAAGACAAACAAATGAAGAGGCAGAATCGGGAAGACAAAAACCAGTGTGTTTGGCCTAGGTTCGGGACGTGTGGAACAGCTAAATCATCAAAGATGTAACATAATTGAGATGATGAGTGCATCTTAGTGAATCTGATTTATAACTTACAACTATTTAGCTATTTTAGCATTGTGTTTAGATTGAGATTATAACTACATATCTATGAACACAGCAAAATAAAGGCACAAAATGAGGTACAAGAAAATGCCTATGCCATCAGATTTAGGTACAGAGAGATAAGCAAAAAGATTTTATTGATAAGATATCAACTACACATTAAAAAAAATTAGAACTATTTGATATTTTATTGAATAATTTCAATTGATATATTAAGTTTTGAATTTATATGAAACTGTGTGTTAGAAGTGCTCATATTCTTACTCATAATGCAGGGTTTTACCCTACATACCCTACTCATCATGGATATCTTTTGTGGGTACCTAACAGGTCCAATATCCATTGCAATGTTTTATGCACATCCCAATCAAAACAAGATGAAATATGTACTACTACTAGCCACTAGTTAAAATATCAAGTCGTATGATCATAGGATGGCTTTTTATATTAAGTCACGTGACTTGATGGTTTAATCTTTGAGCCTTCTTTGTCCATATAAATATAGTCAATATTCACTCCTCTCATTTCTCAAATAATTATCAGATTAGGTTTCTACACACAAACAAGAGCATTTGAGGGCACCTGTAAATTGCACATGGCCAAATGTTTTGTATCTTGGACTTGGAGCACAAGTATACACACATACAGCTGCCAGACTGACTATACATGCTAATTTTATGATACTAAAAGAGTAAAGCAATCATATGTTCCTATAAAACACTAGAGCCTTGTCAGCAAAATGGAAATGCTCACCATATTATAAATGAATGTCATTCGACCGGGAAGGAACATCTCATTTGTCTTGCTAATGCTCTGAGGCTTGACAATCCATTGATAAACTGACTGAAACAAAGATTAAAAGAATCACGACCAACAAGTGACAATAATTCTCAAACTAGTAGCTTCAATCTCCACTTAAATTGTAAAATAATTCTCCAGTTCCTATTCTATACAAATCTACAAATGAACCTTAGCAGTTGCTGTGCGAATCGACACTTGCTGGTCTTCCTTGGGTACTCTGTCAGAGAAACACAAAAACATAGCAATTTTTACTTAGACAAAGTTTAAAGGACAACAGAATGCATTAATCAACAGCAGTACAACCACATAGCTACAACTACTGGCTCAGTCACCTGGGTTTCCCGTCCCCATCATCCCCAGCATCTGGCTTCTTAATCTCACTCCTTACTTTGTTTAGTAAAGCATAATCCAAACCTTTAACCAAATGCGTATGCTCCACATCACCTGAACAGTATAATTAAAGCAAACAAGATAAGTTATCAACATCAGAGATTCAGTTAGGACTTAAATTTTTAGTTACAGCTAAAATCTTTACATATATTGATTCCACAATCATGCTGGCAATAACAGAGACAAAGACAAATACTTTATCATAAAGCAAGCATGTCAAAATGTAATCAAAAGCATAAGAACATAAACCTGAATAAGAAAAATTTATGAGAATATGTAGCATAGGGAATTCTAAATTCTGAGTTAACCTATTCACAAGATATTAGGATCTACAATATCTGGAAATTCAAGATCACCAAGGTTTAGGATGACAATTATGCCTATATGCACTACAAAGCCAGTCCCAAGCCCTCACCGGAAAATAAGGTGGGTGGTGTTATACAATTAACAACTAACATAAAACTTTGTTGAGACTTTATGGAACATATCAGTGATGATTTACAAGAAGGTACATAATTGCTAGTTTCGAGGTGAAAATTGGAGAATGTACTATTTTGTAGGTATCATGGTTTAGGTATATTGGGTCTAATTCACAAAACAATGAAGAAATAGAAGATGCCAATCACAAGATCCAACCAGAGTAGATGAACTTGAAGAACACTTAGGGGTAACATTTTGATAGAAAAGTACCCCTCAGAACTTGGAGGATAATTATATGAAACTGAATGTTGGGTAGTAAAGAGCCTATGAAAAAGGAAGCTTAGTGTTGCACAAATAAAAATGTTATAATAGATAAGTGGTCACAATAAGAGTAGGAACAAAAACAGTAGAGAAAAAGTAGGGGTAGCTCCCATTGTATAAAAGATGGTAGAGACCCTGGAAGACGGCTTGGGTATTTGTGGATGACGAGAAATTAGAAGATAGTCCAATAACTAGGGATAAAAGGAGACTATAGACAAAACCATTAAGAGAGTATTGCAGTTACGCAATCTATTATTATATACGATTCACGATAAAGAATCATAAATTTGCTTAATTCATGTAGTCAACCACATCTAGTGGGAAAAAATTCCAATTTTTGTTGTTGAATTATAGTCATGTTGGATGCACCAAAGTAATAAGCCCTCCTAAATACAAATATTTTATAACAATTAACAATCTTTATGCACATGCAGAAGAGACCTAAACCTTCAACAGTTAGCCAGAAAAGGGAAGAAAACAAACTTTTAGATAGTGTGTCAACTGCAGATCAAAGAAAAGATCGGCTTTATTCTGCTGAGGGCAGTGCAATAGCACTACTACAGCTGCTATTTGACGAGTGACAACACTTTGTACTAAATAGGGTATCAGACAGAGTAGTCATTCCCAGATAACGGAGCGGAGCGGCCGACCCCAAAAGTGGGATAGTGGGATAGCGTAAAGCGGGATGACCGCTATTTAATCATTCTTTTGACAAATTACATATAATAATTATAAATATGTATTTAACGTAAAATTAAACAAAACTCAAAAATCATAAAATATTCATAAATCAAAGCACACATGACTCTTGAAGTGCATAAACAACTATGAAGGAAGGTTAAGGTTGAGTTTCGACTCAAATTTGATTGAAAAATCCAAAATTACAGTTAAAATGTTGTAAATTTATGGGATAATATTGATTTTTTAGGGGGGAAAAGGTCGAGAACCGCTCTGCTCCGCTATCCCGCTATTTACCCTATAGCGGCCAGCTGCTATAGTGTTCTGCACCGCTAAGGCTCTTACCATAGCAGTTGGCCTCCACTCCGCTCTGCTATAGCGGGATAGTGCCGCTATTGGTCCCTATTGACTACTTTGGTATCACATAATACTACACTATAATGCAGCTATAGTGGGCATCCCAGAATAGTTGTATGTTAAAATTCCACTACACTATAGTGTCGCTATTTGACAACATTGCTTTTAAATTAATTAAACCAAGACCGCTATTGCTCAATGTAGAACAAAATGGTAAAATACGAACCTCCAAGGTACTTGCTCTTCTCAATAGATAATTTATGCGCATCAGATGCCCTATAAAAACATTATCACTGTTAGAAAAAACCAACTAATCATTGATACAGGGTATGCAACAACAACAAAAAAACTGTTTTTTTTTGTGCCGCATGCTTTGATTAAAAAAAATATGAAATGAGAAATAACGTGGTGGAAACCTTACGTAATATCAACAGTACCAGGAGGAGCAACAGCATGAAACCCAAGTTCAGTTTGTTCATAATCAGGATTTTGATCTTCTCTACGTTCTTTAGCTCGATCTCTATATTTCGGCAATTCTGGTTCTTCCGGTTTCTCTTCCCTGTACAAATTCCACTATCATAAACAAAATATAATAATTCACCCCATGGAATCTTACTATCTGCACCTCCCCCTCCATCAAAAACTGAGATTTCGAAAGAGAAAAAATTGAGATTCCATAAAATTTACTTGCGGCGAACTGGTTTGTCTTTATGATTTTTCTTCGAAGCAGTCATGTTGGAAACTCGATTGAAAGTGTGGTGAATGAAGTTTGAAGATGGTTATGGCGGAACGTTTTGAGTGCGAGATTGGATTTTTCAATTGAGGTTGTTTCTGGTTTAGGGTTTTGCGAGGGAACGAGAGAAGAAAGGTTGGGAGCCACGTCGGCTACCGGTGAATGAACATGGATTATGGACTGAAGTTACGGAAATACCCTTCAAATGCAAAAAAATAAATTTAAATCACTTATCACTTTAGATATTCTCCATTTTTCTCTCCTTCCCTTTCCATCCTCTTTATCTCTCTTAATTTCATTCTCTTTTGATTGTACTAGCGGGATACCCGTGCGTACGCACGGGTACTGGTACGGGACGCGAATTTGTTTTTAATACATAATAAAAATGAAATAAAAGAAAAATGAAATTGTAAAATAAAAAAAATTGATTAATATATTATTTATTTAGAAGATAAATTAGTAGTAAAGTTGTTATTGTTTATTACAATAATAATTTTTGTCATATATTAAAGTTAGATTAGTAGTAAAGTTGTTTTGGTTATGTACAACGGTATTATTTCTCCCCTTAATGTTTTCACATATTTGAAACAAATTATTGATAAATAAATTTGTTATCCAATATTTAGATTAATAGTAAAATTCTTTCCATTTATAATAGTTATAATTTTTGTATATATAATAGAGAAATGAAAATAATGTGATAATGACATAAAAAACAAAGGGTTAATAAATTATTTTTTATTTATACAGAGTGGTGATAAAAAAATATTTTAAAAAGGTAGTAGTTTGTTAAAAACATAAATGGAATGTGTAGAAATAGATATAATATTATTAATGTGTATATATAATGTTAAAATAGGTAAATTGAGATATGAGATATTTATAATCTATATATCTATATATAGTACAAAGTACATCGCAAAAGTCAAAACTTCCTCAAAAAAGAAATTGTAATAGGTCCAAAACATCTATAATATACAGAGAAGACAATAAATTGAGTTGGCCAAAAAAGAACTGACAAAAAGACAAATTTTCCAACGAAGAAAAGTATTTCCCAATGTTATGTTTTTTTTTAAAAAGGACAAAGGAAGTGGTATAGGAAATGGGCCCAACGACAAGGACTTAGGTTAAAAAAAGCATATAGTGGCCCAAGATAGAAACAGAAGTACGTATTTGTGTTACTTTTGTAAGTGAAAAGCCAATCATTCCAAAATAGACGGTAGGGTTTTGCCGCTGTGGCGAGGAGCAGGTTGACGCCGCAAGAACTACATTTCCGGAGCAATGACATATTCTTCGCCCTTCAATATTCCAGAGCCGTAAGTTGCATCTTTCATCGTTTATAAGTTGCATGTTCATTGTTGTGGTTTATAAGTTAAATCTGTTGTCTTTGCTAAATTAGAAACGAAGAGGAACTTGCAACTGAAAATAACTGGGAAAGACTCAAGAGGGAGGCCGAGATTCGGCGAGTGATGGAGTTGTTTGATGTAGCAGCGGTTTGGAGGAGAGGTTGGGAAAGACCCAACCGCATGAAGTGGAGGGGATGCTTATGGAAACGTGAAAGTCATTTTAGGGTGGTTATGGGTGCTCTTGAGAAAAGACGAACATCAGTGAAATGGAAGGCAGCTTGGCAAGCATTAAAATCTGGGGTGGGCGGAAATCGATCTGGAAATACCGTAGGGGTCGGTGAAAGGCGAAGTATGTCCAGAAGAGAAGCAAGACATACTGTTATTGTTTTATCTTCAGATTCAGAGAGGTAAAATGTAGGAATGATTTGTGTTACTTACATATTCATTGCTTGGCTTGTCTGTTATTAGGAATTTTTAGGCTGGACATGTTTTGATGCATGTAAGATATAGTTGTAAATTTGAAGGTAATAGATATAGGAATGTTTAGCAGCCGATTTAACTTCTGTTACTGTGTTGTAACTATTATATTAACATTGAGACATGTTCTAATGTTGTTTCTCGGGATGCAGGGATGAGATGCTTGGCAAAGAAAGTGATAATTGGAAGAACCCACGAAAGATTCAGCAAGGACAAAGTTCAGGTGTTAAAGGAAGGTAAAACATAGACTTGGTATTTGGTAGTTAGATAAAGTGTTGATTCATGTAAGATAAAGAACATAACAATTATATAATAAATAATGACAATGATTTAGTCATTATTATTGAAATGCTATTTACAAAGTGTTATTGTTGATTTTCTGGATGCAGGGAGGAGAGGGATGGAAGGGAAAGGAGTTCAGATTGGAAGGGAAAATCGGTTATGGTAGAGGATAAAGAAGAAGAAGGGTAAATATATTAATTTATGTTACATATTTATAAGCCAAATCATAAAAAGTTGTCCAACATAAAATCTGGTTTAGTATGATAGTTTGAAATGTTTATTTCTTTAACAGGGAAGCTGATGAGGTTGTTGTAATTGAAGAAGAAAAAACCTGGACCAAGGTGGTTTCAAACCCAAGAGCTTTGGGCAGATAAGTTCTCGTAAGTTATTTAGTAAGATTGTCCTTTTGTATGGATTTAATCTAAGTGGGTGAAAGTAATGCGTTGTGCTAACTCTATGAATCTATATTGAATGTGTAGCAAATTCCTGCTGATGTCATTACTGGATGTGAACTGGAAGGCAAGAAAGCCATCGGACTATACGACACGGATCAATGCAAGAGCTACCAATGTGACCTTAAGAAGAGAGATGGGGTGAACGAAATGTTTCTCTGCAGGGGGTGGTATGAATTTGGGAAAAGCAGGACTTTCAAGAAAGGTGATATCCTGCATTTCACCATAAGGTATCCCCCTGTCGAAGAAATCTTGGTTTGCGTTGTCTGTGGTAATGAATGAAGAATTTGAAGCTTGTAATTTGTGTTGTGGTTTAGAATTCAGTGACTTTTGGTGATGTTTAATTAAGTTTAATTACATTTTGTTGTAAAATATGTATGGACAAGCTAACTTGATAGTAGCTGCACTTTGGAACTTGTAATTATAGTAGTTAAATTATATAAATCAGTGTTTGTGATATCTGTTTTATTGATATATCAGTGGAACGATAATTAAATGGGTGTTTGTGATATTAAGGTGGATATTATATTTTTGGTATAAGTATAAAGTTAAAAGAATTTCCTCTAAAATATAATTTAACATTATTTATTCTTCTAAAATATTAATGAAAATATTTTAAATAGAAACAGTATAAAAGCAAATAGTAGAAAGAAGAATAATATAAAACAAATTAAATAATTATATTAATTTACATCTATGCTATTATATTGACATGAATATATTAATACTAACTCAATACATTATAAAACATAAAAAATTATTTAATTTAAAATATAATAATTAATTTTTAATTTTCTGTTTTAATATAACAAACTAAAGAAAATTTGATTGATTAACTATATTTTAGTTTAATAATGATAAAGCTAAAATTAAAATAAATTTTTGTTCTATAGAAATATATAAGCTAAATATATATATTAACTAATAGAAACGATTTGTTCAATGGTGATTATAAAATCAATATAAATTTAATTTGTAATCTTTAATTGTTTTTGCTATAAATACAAAGTAATGTTAAATAAACTAACATGTTTAATAATCTATCAGTTCGTCAACCATCAGTTCGTCAAACTTCATTTTGAAGACCTTTGAAACTATGTCCGGACGATCTGCTGGGTTTAAATTCCTTTTGGATAGGTGACGTGTAATCTCAGGCCATTTAGGATTGCAGGTAAATGTTATAAATAAATCAGGGAAACCAATTGCGCTGGAAATAGCCATTCCATCAAAATACAATTGATCCATATATCTCTTGCTACCTACAAATGAGGATGGTAAGACAACTCTTCTGCCAGTTTTAGAATGCGCCTGCTGCTGACTGCTTTCACATTGTTCATTAATTCTTGTATATTTCCCAACTCTTAGCTTGGATTGATTTTTTCTCAACCAGTTAAGTCGTTCTGATTCCATCATTGTATATCCATCCACTAAAAACTGTTGAAATAGTCTCCTTGAGTGCAGAAGTGTCCTCGCCTCATTTTTGCGTTCTTGCAATCGGAAACATAGCCAATCTTTGATAGTTTGACGATTTTACTTGGTAACCTGCTTTTCATGTTTAAACTTATGTAGTATATCATCTCTGTATCCATCTTCTCCGTATGGAAATATCATCGGATATTGATAGGATAGATAAGCTGAATGAAACTCATCTATCTGTTGGAGATGACCATCACGATGCTGAACAATGATGTCTCTCTTAGATGCGGTGTCCACGTCACCAACGATAAGAGCAGCAACTTCCGACACAGTTGGATGGTTATAGACACGACCGTCGGAAGATCTTTCCGAAATAAGTTTCAGTTTAAGATCTTGAAAACCTGTTTGTTTCATCATGTCCCTTGCCATTCTAAAAGCTTTGGCATGAGGATTATATTCATCTAACATCAACTTTAACTTAGTTACAATAGACCTGTCGACATTTTTGCTGTCCCTGTCATGAAAAATATGCCATGTTAATCTATAAAAAAAGTGTGCAATGTAAAGAAAAATAATGAGTTAGGTGAAAACAAAACTTGAAAGATTTGATTCTGTTGTTAACTTCATTGTCCGTATCAAAAATATATAGTTGAGCATATTTTGGTATTTGTCCTTGTTCAAGAAGCAAACTTCCGATTCTGTGGCGTGTTTGTCCGTGCAGTCGTAATGTTGGAGGACCTCCGCCTTCGTTGATGGAAGTGTCAAACTTCATTCCAGGGGATGTAAACGAAAACATTGCATTGTAGGTTCGTATGTTGTTTTGGGAAATTATTTGTATCTTTCAAATTGGGATCGAACAGAAGAGTGTTGAGAAGTGGTGGTGGTGTTACCAATAATGGTGCAACAATTTTTCCTCCCTTACAACATAAACTGAACTTTGGTATAGTTGTATGTATTGACTTCCCTTTACGCTCCTGATACCACATATAGGCACCACAGTGTGTGCACTCCCATACAGGATCTCCAATATCAGAGTATACTATATTTGGGGAAAAGGAAAAATTGTTAAAAATAGCAATCCACAAAAAAATTAACATGAAGAATATAAAGATATGTGGCTGTTAAAAAAAATTGACCTTCATCATGGGAATTCCGTATAAGAAATTCAGTTTGATCTTCATCTGAATCCAAATTGGGCTCCATAGCGTTGTCCGAATCAGTTTGGCTGCAGGTATCATCATTTGAGTAATCAGCAGAACCCAAATTTGTATAAAAAGCAGAATGTGGGCTCTGGGACAAAATAGTTTGGGGTGTTGTATGAAGGTTGGAAGGTGCATTAACAATTGGTTTATGAGGAAGAATGGTTTGATTGAAGCTGTTAATAAGATTTTGTCTAAGTGGAAGAGTAAAGCAGGGTATCTTAAGAGTGTTATTTCTTTTCAGAGGACGACTTGAAGAAGCTGGGTGAGACGATTTTGATGTAGTTGTGGGAAAAGGTGTATATTCCATGGAAGGCGTAGTTGGAATGGGAGTAGTTGTTGGGTTTTTGCTGAAATAAGGGTAAACATTTTCCTTATTGGCAAGGTGAATAGGAAGGATGTTTGTCATTCGATGGTTAGTTGAAATAGGACATTGGTGTTGGGTTGATGTAGGAGGTGTATTGACAGTATTTTCAAATGTCACAGAAGTTGGAATGGGTGTGAGATGCTGATGAGGGGTGTAACACCCCAATTCTACCCAAAGCATTTAGGCAAGAAAATATCAGAGTATTTAAAATTTCATACAACACAATTAGGATGTTACACTAAGTAACCAAACAAACACCTAGAAAATAAACGGACATCAACGATGCCAAAAGCATACACACCTGCCAATAAAATGATACATAACACACGGAAGATATGAACATATATATATATATATATACATATATCTCTCACTCTCAAAGAGGAGTTTTCCAAAATAAAGTGTTTACAATACACATCAACACATTATCACATATACATGTTCAAAGAGTCATATATAAATAAATAACAACAGACTCCCGACTCCCCGGTGTTACGTATCAGAGCAACTGACAAGACCGACTGGAGAACTACCTCTTCCAAAAGACTTCCAAAGCGGCTAATCTGCAGGATGCCACTCAAGCATCAAATCAGCAGAAGGGTGAGAATATAATTCATAATGAAAGCATGACAATTATAGTAATGCCAACAAGTATCATCAAGAATCATACAACAAAGTAATCCACTCATTCAACCACAATCAATATATAAGTAATTTGACACATGAATGATAACATAAATTATAAAGACAGACAATGATGAATGAGACTCGACTATGCATATGCATGTGGTACCAAATCCGGAGTAAAACTCCCTTGTCATTATGACAAATACACCTTTGCCGAGCATTATGCTGGGACTTCTTTCCCTAAGGAAAATACATCTTTGTCGAGCATCAAGCTACGACTAAACGTCATCGAGCATTTAGCCCCCACTGATGACCTCTTGCCACTAGGGCAAATACACCTTTTTACCGAGCATTAAGCCCCCACTGGTAATAATTGCCAATACAGGCCACCTGCTAATAGCATTCCGCCATTAACGTAATGAAATGTTATGCTGTGCAAATATATGACTCTATTACACGACAACAACATCATCAACAATATAACACGGTCACATACCCACGTTACACCGTTTATATTCTATCCAAAAGGATACATCACCAATTAATAACATCGTTATCAATCACATCACACCATAATTACCACACAGGCATTAATAAGCACACAGCACACATTCACCGTCAAAACATACTAGCCACATCGGCATAAATGATCGCATAATTGCATCACATCAAATTAATATTGGACATTGGCCCACAACTCCATCAATACATCATTCTCATAACAACAATTACTTGCCATAAGGCCACACAACATGTTAACAACAAACAACCAAACATCGTCACATATCAAGAATGAACATTCATTAATACATAACACATATGAACATGATCTCATGTTATCGATAATTAATCACATACCTCATACCAATACGATAACATTCACACAACACATCATCATGATTTATCATGTACTAGTTCACAAAACCATTTATGAAAATCAACCAACCACTACTACATCCTACATCATTAACAATTGCAACCAAGCACTATGATTATTTACCAAACATATCGCGCATATAAACAATTATGTGTTTTCATCAACAACACCTCATAACCAATTCATAACAAGCTAACCAAGCCTATGCTATCATATAAAACATCCAACTAGCTTCCTAACACTTCAACGGCGTACGAAACGGAGCTACGGATCAAAAGTTACAAGGTTTCAAAGTTTGGATAATTGAACACACTACACAACTCATCACTTGATCCTAATAAAAATAATGGAATACTACATCCTATGAATCATTTAATTAGATAATAGTATAGTTCATTGCGTTAGCTTTCCAACGCTTCGAACGGCGACAAAATCGGAGTTACGGTTCAGGAGTTACGAAGTTTTGGAAAAACAGAAAATGCTGTTGGCCGCTCAGCGGGCCGCTTAGGCCGCTAAGCGGAAATTCCAGAAACGGACCAACGAAAACTCCGCTCAGCGGGCCTGAGGCCGCTTAGCGGACCTGAGAAAAACCAGAAAAAACCCAGCACGAACAGAACTGTCTCAAGCCCCTTATACCCACCAAAACCACTCCAAAACATCATTATAACACCAATACAACACATACATACCATATAAACAACATAACATCCAAGTTTCATGGTTGATTCATTAATCTTTCTCAAAACCTAACTTTTTCTTCAAACTCAATCAAGCCATAAAAATGGAAAACAAACATGACCAATCATCCTAACACAACAAGGATATGATTCTATACAAAATACCAACCATGACATGTTTGAATCTTGCTATATCATGAAAACCTCACAACTTCTTACAAAACAAGAAAAATGGAAAATATGGGAAGGATGAAGAAGATGAACAAGAACAAAAACAAGAACAAGACTATAAGAATCATACATCCAAGATAAATTAGATTCACCCCCTTACCTTTGTTTGATTCTTCATCTTCTCCAAAATCCCCTTCTTCACTTTCTCTCCATCTTTGCTCTTCTTCTTTCTCTCTTCCCTTTCTTTCTCTTCTTTTTCTTTCCACCCTTTTTGCTTTCTCACAAATATCTCTTTCTTATAAAGAAAATATCTACCCCGCGGAAATGACCAAAATGCCCCTACGCTCAAATATCGTTCAAACTCCCCCAAAACGCGGAATATTACCTTAATGATATTTCTAGTACCAAAAATATGAAAACCTTCAATTAAATATTAGTCCGCCATCCCGAACTAATACCGACTGAAACGACTCCAAAAACGGTAAAATTCCAATACACGTCACAAACGTTCAAATCAACTATATACTTATTTTCCGGGCGTTACAACTCTCCCCCACTTAGAAGATTTCCGTCCTCGGAAATATCCCAAACACAAACAAACTTGGATACGCTCTCGCATCCGACTAACCAACTATCAAGCCACGGAAGCAACGACACAATCAGCACCAACAACGAATCACTCCAGCTAAAAGCCAAACAACCAAAACACAACAACGACAACGAGAGGCAATGCCCATACAATGCACTCATCGACTAACACCAAAACACAAGAAATAACCAAGACACAGACAACAACCCGGTCGCACAACATCCAAATAACCATGCCAAGACATAGCAGTCAAACATGTAACCAAAACATCTGGTGGTCTTATAATTCCTACCACATCCACTGTCCACAATTGAACTCTAACAATTCACACACACACACACACACACGAGCCGCGTCATTTCACGCTTCCGATGCGCACTCTGATTTCCCACAACAAACAGATTTACCAATTTCATAACCATCCTCCAACTCTTTCTAGCATTCACCAGAAACTCGTTGTTCTCTTTTAACATACTCAACCTCTTAATCTGCTGTGTCAGCTTGCACACCAGACAAAAGTCTTTGTATTATCCAATCAAAGGCAAAAAGCTAATCCAAACACATCCTTGTTTCACAACACAAGCCCTCATAGATCCTTAGGTGACCAAATCGTCCTCTCAGTCTGACCAATATACAACTTGCAAGTACTTCCATCGGTTAATCCATTCTTATCGAAATAACGTGAGCAGATTTCGTCAATATATCCACAATGACCCCAATCGCCTCACAATTACTCGACGTCCTCGGCAAACCAGAAACAAAATCCATAGAAATGCTATTCCACTTCTACTCAGGAATGGACAACAGTTACATGAAACCAGACGACTCCTGACAAGTCAATCACAAATAAGCAAATCTCTCCATATCCTTCTTCATTACCTTGCCACTAAAAATGACCTTCTCAAATCTTGATACATCTTAGTAGCATCAGGATGAATACTCAAATCACTATGACGCACTTCATCCAAAGTCCTCTTTTCAAATCCGAACATTAGGAATACAACCTTGATCATGACATCCCATGACATTGTTCTTATCAATCCGAAGATCACCATATTTATCTTTGACTAATAAATGTCATCTTATCAACCCATTCAAATTCGATTCCTGACCTTTTCTAATCTCATCAAGAATACCATAAGTAAGCTTCCACGTATAAAGCTCAATACCTGAAGAAGTCACTTTACGAACCAAAATCAAATCTCACAACTGTTTCAACAATCACAATACTCGAATCATCAACATAGACGTATGCAATGGTTTCTCATAATCAACTCGTTCTGATCAAACAAATACTTCAAACTCTTGTAGTCACTTACACACACAAATCTCGATCCGAATAATTAGTGCCTTCAAATTTCCCAAACAGAAATAACAACTGCCAACTCTAAATCTTGTGACAGATAAATCCTTTCAAAAATCTTAACTTGCATAAAAGCATAAACCACCACTTACCCCTTGAACATTCACTTCACTCAACCAAAAACTCATACAAAGAAACTTAGCAAACAACTTCTTCTTCCCAACACGGACAAAACAATTCTCAAGTACTTAGCATGCTCATCTTCACACTGATGATACCTATACCTCAAATTAAACTTGCAAAATAAACAAGCTCAAACCAACCCGATCCATCAAAATATCAATCCTCGAAAGTGGATACTTTTCCTTAATTGTCACTTTTCTCAATTGTCTAAAATCGACACAAAGCCTCGTAGAACCTTCCTTCTTAACCAACAAAACACATGCACCCTACGGCGACACACTCGAACGAACAAACCTCTTCTCAAGAAAATCCTTAAGTTGATTCCTCAACTCTTTCAACTCAGAAGATGGCATCCGATACGGAACCCTCGACACAACAATAGTTCTAGGAACTAAATCCGTCAAAACAGAACTCCAAGGCAGAATTCCTCTTTTCGACGATGAATCAATTAAACCTTCAAGAAACACTTATACATATACACAACTATCCGCAATCCCAACAACTTCTCTTTCTCAAGAACATCCAAAATCGTCGACAACATAAACAACGTCGTACCACCTTGCACCGACTCATTCCCTTCCAATATTATCAAACTAGCCAGATAAGCCTATCACGTCCAATACGATCCCGCCCACTATCAACAAGAGATTAAGGGTGATCAAGTCCTCAATTTGTCAATAGGTAGCCGACAATCATAATAGAGTATAAACTATCAGTACTAACATTAATAATATTCTTTTCCAACTTTTGCTCATAGCACAGAAGCACTATGATTCCATAATTCATAAATCTCCCAAGATTATCTGAACCAGCCAACCCGACATCTTGTAGCTACGTACCAAAACACTTCTAACAAATCTTAAGAATAAAATTCCCGAGATCCTACTCAACTCTTCATACTCTTAATTCTCACTCGAGTTCCAAAACGTTTCTAACAACTTCAACTCACACAAGGCTACTCAAACAACAACTTCATAGTCCATCAGTAGCGTTAGAGCATCACAACTCTCTAAATTCCATTCTTTATAAATAACCAAAATCTACTCCGTGACACTCCAACTTGATTAACAACCAAAGTCTTAAGTCCAAGTCACCTTCACTTCAGAAAACAACAAATTCCAACAACACTAGTACTGCTGCCCTCAGTAGCATACTAACATCTTGCAACTGAAACATACCCGAGAAGCATATCTTCTCCCCCACTTAGCTTCAAACCATTCCTGCACACAACCGACTAGAGGCACAACAAGTACTGACAGTGCTCCACACACTTATCCCGTACTGAGGAATTAAACAACATTAGACAACACTGGCCGGACAGACCGACCTGCTCTGATACCACTAATGTAACACCCCAATTCTACCCAAAGCATTTAGGCAAGAAAATATCAGAGTATTTAAAATTTCATACAACACAATTAGGATGTTACACTAAGTAACCAAACAAACACCTAGAAAATAAACGGACATCAACGATGCCAAAAGCATACACACCTGCCAATAAAATGATACATAACACGGAAGATATGAACATATATATATATATATATATATACATATATCTCTCACTCTCAAAGAGGAGTTTTCCAAAATAAAGTGTTTACAATACACATCAACACATTATCACATATACATGTTCAAAGAGTCATATATAAATAAATAACAACAGACTCCCGACTCCCCGGTGTTACGTATCAGAGCAACTGACAAGACCGACTGGAGAACTACCTCTTCCAAAAGACTTCCAAAGCGGCTAATCTGCAGGATGCCACTCAAGCATCAAATCAGCAGAAGGGTGAGAATATAATTCATAATGAAAGCATGACAATTATAGTAATGCCAACAAGTATCATCAAGAATCATACAACAAAGTAATCCACTCATTCAACCACAATCAATATATAAGTAATTTGACACATGAATGATAACATAAATTATAAAGACAGACAATGATGAATGAGACTCGACTATGCATATGCATGTGGTACCAAATCCGGAGTAAAACTCCCTTGTCATTATGACAAATACACCTTTGCCGAGCATTATGCTGGGACTTCTTTCCCTAAGGAAAATACATCTTTGTCGAGCATCAAGCTACAACTAAACGTCATCGAGCATTTAGCCCCCACTGATGACCTCTTGCCACTAGGGCAAATACACCTTTTTACCGAGCATTAAGCCCCCACTGGTAATAATTGCCAATACAGGCCATCTGCTAATAGCATTCCGCCATTAACGTAATGAAATGTTATGCTGTGCAAATATATGACTCTATTACACGACAACAACATCATCAACAATATAACACGGTCACATACCCACGTTACACCGTTTATATTCTATCCAAAAGGATACATCACCAATTAATAACATCGTTATCAATCACATCACACCATAATTACCACACAGGCATTAATAAGCACACAGCACACATTCACCGTCAAAACATACTAGCCACATCGGCATAAATGATCGCATAATTGCATCACATCAAATTAATATTGGACATTGGCCCACAACTCCATCAATACATCATTCTCATAACAACAATTACTTGCCATAAGGCCACACAACATGTTAACAACAAACAACCAAACATCGTCACATATCAAGAATGAACATTCATTAATACATAACACATATGAACATGATCTCATGTTATCGATAATTAATCACATACCTCATACCAATACGATAACATTCACACAACACATCATCATGATTTATCATGTACTAGTTCACAAAACCATTTATGAAAATCAACCAACCACTACTACATCCTACATCATTAACAATTGCAACCAAGCACTATGATTATTTACCAAACATATCGCGCATATAAACAATTATGTGTTTTCATCAACAACACCTCATAACCAATTCATAACAAGCTAACCAAGCCTATGCTATCATATAAAACATCCAACTAGCTTCCTAACACTTCAACGGCGTACGAAACGGAGCTACGGATCAAAAGTTACAAGGTTTCAAAGTTTGGATAATTGAACACACTACACAACTCATCACTTGATCCTAATAAAAATAATGGAATACTACATCCTATGAATCATTTAATTAGATAATAGTATAGTTCATTGCGTTAGCTTTCCAACGCTTCGAACGGCGACAAAATCGGAGTTACGGTTCAGGAGTTACGAAGTTTTGGAAAAACAGAAAATGCTGTTGGCCGCTCAGCGGGCCGCTTAGGCCGCTAAGCGGAAATTCCAGAAACGGACCAACGAAAACTCCGCTCAGCGGGCCTGAGGCCGCTTAGCGGACCTGAGAAAAACCAGAAAAAACCCAGCACGAACAGAACTGTCTCAAGCCCCTTATACCCACCAAAACCACTCCAAAACATCATTATAACACCAATACAACACATACATACCATATAAACAACATAACATCCAAGTTTCATGGTTGATTCATTAATCTTTCTCAAAACCTAACTTTTTCTTCAAACTCAATCAAGCCATAAAAATGGAAAACAAACATGATCAATCATCCTAACACAACAAGGATATGATTCTATACAAAATACCAACCATGACATGTTTGAATCTTGCTATATCATGAAAACCTCACAACTTCTTACAAAACAAGAAAAATGGAAAATATGGGAAGGATGAAGAAGATGAACAAGAACAAAAACAAGAACAAGACTATAAGAATCATACATCCAAGATAAATTAGATTCACCCCCTTACCTTTGTTTGATTCTTCATCTTCTCCAAAATCCCCTTCTTCACTTTCTCTCCATCTTTGCTCTTCTTCTTTCTCTCTTCCCTTTCTTTCTCTTCTTTTTCTTTCCACCCTTTTTGCTTTCTCACAAATATCTCTTTCTTATAAAGAAAATATCTACCCCGCGGAAATGACCAAAATGCCCCTACGCTCAAATATCGTTCAAACTCCCCCAAAACGCGGAATATTACCTTAATGATATTTCTAGTACCAAAAATATGAAAACCTTTAATTAAATATTAGTCCGCCATCCCGAACTAATACCGACTGAAACGACTCCAAAAACGGTAAAATTCCAATACACGTCACAAACGTTCAAATCAACTATATACTTATTTTCCGGGCGTTACAAGGGGATTGAGAGGAATTAACATTGGTGGAGTTGTTTTTCTTTGTGATCAAGCTGAGTCTTCTTCTCTTTCTAGCCAGGAAAGCCGGGCTTTGTCCTTGGAAAAATGTGGAGGTTCCATTTATGCCAAGATTCTTAGTGGTTGATGGTAAAATATGGAAAAGAGGTTGTTAGAAGATGGAAAAAAAAGATGATGATGAAAAATAAGGTTGAAAGAAATGCCTTGTAATGATACACGGTTAAATCCATGTTAATATATCGAAAGGAGGCAATGGTGACAATGCAAGCTATTCAAATATTCTGTGTCATTGTGAAGGGAAAAAATGCAGAAGCTGTTTGTGTTATTCTGGTGTGAAATAGTGTATGCATACATAGTGGTGGTGATGTTGGAATGAAGAACATGAAGAAGGTAACAGTGTTGGCGGTTGTTTGCAAAAATAGAATATGAAATTTAAACTTTTGAAAGCATAGTAAATTGTTTAGTGGGGCACAGAGGCGGGAATTGAAAATGTATGTGAAAAGTTTTGATTTAAAAAGCATATTTGTTAAACAAAAAGTCTGATACTTTGAAATTTGGAAAATTCGAATAAAGTGGGGCCATGTTATACTTCTTGTGTGTTGCTAGATACTCAAGTTTGCTGCATTGGGAATAGAAAGAGTACATTAAGCAGATCCCATGATGTGCTTTGGTAAAGAGAAAATAGATTTTGCTCAAAAGGACAATTTCGGGAGTGGGGTCCGAAAAAACCAGCCTATAGATTTCCATCAATTGACGTGAAGAGTGAGAGAAGTAAATGGATCATTTAATGCTTTAGGGATCAGGCATCATTGACGTTACTGTAGGGACCCTTTGAAAAGTTTGTATATCAAAGTATCATTAAATATTAATAGTATATATATGATTATTTATTAATCAGAAAAGTTAATAAAGTCAACAAAGTTTTGAATCACCAAATTAACTGAAAGCTGATCTTGTGCTTTACTAAAATTTGGGTCGTTGACAAACTGAGTGGGGTCGTTGGCAATATAGCTTATTTTATACATCAGCCATTTAAAGTCATAGAATTTGTAAAAAAATATTTGATCTAATAAGAAACATAGATGGTAATATGGATTGGGAAAATAATTATAATTTCTTGATTAAATAAGCTGGAAAATATAAAGAGCATGAAGAATTAGTTATAAAGAAGAGGAATTACTTAAACCAAAATAAGCATTAATTATAATATTATACAACCATTGCTGCCCTTGAAAAGTAGTGATGTTTTAGGTGGAGAGTAAAATTCTAATAACTGTTGACTTAGGCAGATTACAAAAAGATAGTTTTCACTTGATATTAATGGAAAGCATGCTAATTCTCCAGTTTGATATGCTTTTTCATCTTTGTGGAAGACTGTTGTAATTCAGACGTCTGAGATAAAGGAGTAATGTCATGTGATTCATGTGGAGCAATCCGTTTAGCAGCTGAAGTTGGTGTAACAGGGTCCGGCAATGCATCAGATGTAATATCGGTTTCCTGATAAGAAGAACAACTGAACCATTAACATATAGCAGGAGTAGAACTGATTGGTATAATACAAAAATATCAGCGGTATAGCAGGAGTGGAAGTCACTGGTATTAGGTAGATAATACGAAATTGGAAATGGGTATTACCGGAATGATGTCCCAATCATCCAAATGTGAAACCTCAGCAACACTCTCATTGTTCTTAGCCAATATAAAAGAAAAACAGTGATTTATTAAGGAAAGAAGGATAAACCATAAACAGAAATGGGAATAATAAAAATAAGTGGTTGAACATACCTGTGTTACATTAGGAGTTAGCATGTTCTGGGAATTAGGCTAATAAAAAAGGTAGAAACGTTAATGCTGAATTTAAAACGTATATATATGACTATATGTATAATAATGTAGTCCACCAAAAAACACGTACCAATTCCTGTCCAAATGAACGTAGTATATCCTTTTTTACAATGTCATCTTCAAATATAGACATAACAGACGCATTTTCCCAATCAGGTTGCCATTTGACCTTGAAAACCATGGTCATTCCAACTAAAGCATCAAGCGCTACTGGGAACTCAAGAGGGTCGGTAATACCAGCCTTTTATAAGAATGAAAGATGTGAGTCAATGGGTTCACAGATAATCGAAGACCATGGCGTTAAAGCTCAAGATAAAGTAGCAGGATGAGACCTCAAGTAAATTAGTGCGCATCTGAGCAGCAGTGACCTTCAAAAGTTGAAAAGCTTCACGGTCCCATATTACAAATGATGCTTTTGTTCCAGCATTAAAAACTTCAATTAAAATTTTATACCTGTAATACATTGAGGTGATGAGGATGCAATTGTGTTGTGCATATAGAAATGTCATGGAATAGGTTGATATGTTACCTATAAATGGCTGTTTCTGTTTTGTGGCGAAGAGTACATTCATAGGGTGGTTCATTCCCTTTAGCAACCCTAGGACACTGATGACATGCTTGGTAATACCATCCACCTTGAGCAGCCTTGAGTTTGGTTATTGTCGCAACGGTAACATATTGAGCTTCCTGACAATGAAACAATAGCCTTCTTTCATTAGGGTAGAGAAATAATAGTTGTAAAAGGAATAATATTGAGATGAAAAGAAGTTAATACCTCCTTGAGTTTTACAATTTCAACCAAAGGCTGTACGGTTGCTTTATACATTAGTTTATCATAAGGAGTGTGTTGAGAAGAAGTTGAGTATTGAGACAGTGTCTGGGACTGCAGGCTCAAAGCCTGACTTGAAGATTCAGCCTCACTGATTTTTGGTAGGCTATAAATAAAATTAAAACAAATGAACAACACAGTAGAATTAAAGTCAATCATAGAGGATATCTGGTGGAAAAACTGATACCTTTCAATAAATTCTTTAATCTGAGGAAAGTCATCATTGAGAATCAACTTTGTAACGTTGAAGGTGTTAGAAACACATAATGGATACTTACCTAAAAATGAAAAGGCAGATGAGAGTTATTATTATTATTATTGTATGGCAAACCTTTAAATAAACAATAAGTTCAATATGTTATGCATCTATATTAATCAGATACCTTCTTCCTTGACTTTTGCATATTGCAAAACAATAATGAGGGGAGTTATGTCCTTTCTATTTTTACTGAATTCATGGAACTGCACTGCATATCCTTCCCACAAAGTGCAATTCAAAACGTTGCCCCTAAAGAAAATTCAATAACAGAATAATCTTAGTATGACAAATAACAACAAAAACTGTTAAAAAAGAGTTGCATAATTAAAGACATACGACAAATCCTTCAACGATAGATTGATCTGTTGTTTCTTGCCCCCCTGTTGTAGTTGGGTGTAGCCAATTTCTTTGACCATTCCAATGACATCTGAGAAAAAAGAAACAAAACATAATAGAATAGAGAAACATGTTGTGCACATAAAATAAGGCTCAGTTAATATTTTCATACCCATTAGAACATCCTTTTTCCAATTCCCAGACATAATATCAGTGAAAGAAGTGAATTTAAGTGGCTTTGCAGGAATTTGATGTTTATTCTTGTCGGTAACAGATGTACCACCAGTAAATGTCAACATAAATTTGTGATCTGAAGGCTTGAAAAGCATATCATTAAGAGAGACTTGGAAGTTTGAGATTGTATAAGTGTTGCCAACGGTTAAAAGTGAATCATAAGCCTGCTTAAAAGGATGTGGAACGTTGACATGGATGTCACAACCCTGTATAATAGACGAAAAAGCAGAGTTTCAGAGAGGAAAGGGAATATGGAAAAGGTAACAACATATGAACAAACTATTAATAGAGGAAACATGTTAGTTGTAAAAGTTTAAAAGATCAACCACATTAACCAAGTTTATAGTATCTAATCAGTGGTGGTAAAATCAGGTTTCCATTAAAACAGAAGTTAATTTTAAGAAATGGTAAAACAACCACTACATTTGTATTTTAAACCAGATTTCACACAAAATGCAGGAAAAAAGTAACAGGATAAAGAAAAGAAGAAAATTTGACAACCAGGTTGAAGCGCGTAGATCTTCATGTTTTGTTATGTTTTATTGAAAGCAAAGTTTCATTAAACCGTCAGTTTCATTAAGCCAAAGCTTTAGATTTAGAAAACCATTAAGAATAAAAAAATGAAGGATTCATGACAAAAACGCCAAACAGAAGTAGTAACAAAAAATGGCAGATAGAAGAGCTTACATCTTTATCAACGACAACCAACTCGAAATGTTCCTTGTTCTTATTGAGAACGGTCCATTTGTGATGTATAAGAACAACAACTTTCCAAAGCTCCTTCGCATCGTTAATGTTCTTCACCAACTCGAAGGGTCTAGCCATTTAGAATCCGGAAAACCAGAAAAAACGGTTGTATAGTGAAGAAAATGTAATTGTGAAAACTGAAGAAAGAGTTTGGTGGTAGTTAGGGTTGTTCCGGAAACAAAATCTATTTGTGAAAAGTGAAGAAAGAGAAGAGGTAAGTGACATTACAACCTGCAAACAGTGTAGTCATTGGGAACAACATGACTGAGCAACTGTTTTCCAGACTCACCTTTTCTTCATTATCCGGTTCAAATGCAACCAATATCCAAAAAGAATAATATTTTAATACAGCTGCAGGCAAGGATTAATGAAACAGACCATAAACATGGAAACTAAATGGGCTAATGGGCTGACAAATCGTTACTTTGGACCACAAATACCCCCATAAATGAGATTTGTCACATAATTAAGCCAGGGTTAATATGTCTTAACCAGCACATATTCCCTTCTTATATTATAGATTTTATTTTTGAGTGAGGACCCATTTTGGTCCCTCACAAATATTACACGAGTCAAATTAGTCCCTCACAAAAAAAATTGACCCAACTTAATCCCTTACAAAATTTAACCGAATCATATTAGTCATTCTTCTAATATTTTTCTCAAATCGGTTTTTTTTCTAATTTTAAACCGTGACTGGACTGACACGTTGGATTTTATTTATTTTTCATTTTTTAAATACTAAATTGATTTTTATTTTTAATTTCATTTTTAAACAATTATAAATTGATAATATAAATAAGCCAAAATTGTTTCTTATAAGGAGTTGAACTCAGGCCCACGTGGTTAATCTTAAACAATTCTAAATTTAAAATAAAAAATACAAAATTTGTATCAATATGGTCTCGAACCTAAGTCTCTTCAGATTAAATGACAGTCAATTTAATACAATAGAAATTGATTTGTCTATTTGTAAATGATAGTCACTTTACTAACAATAGAAATTGATTTGTCTAGTTGTTATTGATAGTCACTTTACTAACCGTAGAAATTGATTTGTTTAGTTGTAAATGATAATCACTTTATTAACAATAGAAATTGATTTATCTAGTTGTAAATGATAATCACTTTACTAACAATATAAATTGATTTGTCTTGTTGTAAATATAGTTGCTTTAGTAACAATAGAAATTGATTTTTCTAGTTGTAAATGATAGTCACTTTATTAACGATAGAAATCGATTTGTCTAGTTGTAAAGTGAAAATTATTTAACTTGAAGGGACTTGGATTTGAGACCTCATAGGTAAAAATTTATGTATTGAATTTGTTAATATTAGTAGAAATCATGGAAATTACTTGTTTAAAAATTACTTTATAAGAAATAATTTTTTTTTTTGGATATTATTCATTGATAACTTTTTTAAATTAATTTTAAAATTAAAAATAACGTGTCAGTCCAGTCACGGTTTAGAAGTATGAAAAGAACAGGTTTAGAAGTAGAAAAAACCGATTTGAGAAAAATATTAGCAGAAGGACTAATATGATCCGGTTAGATTTTGTATGGGATTAAGTTGAGTCAATTTTTTTGTGAGGGACTAATTTGACTCGTGTAATATTTGTGAGGGACCGAAATGGGTCTTCACTCTTTATTTTTTTAATGATGAGTGAGAGTGAAATTAAGAGATAGAGAGGATGGAGAGGGAAGGAGAGAAAAATGGAGTTTATCTTTACATCGGGCCAAAAATTTATCATGTTAGTTTTTTATATTCACTAGTAAGACATCTATGCATTCGTACGAGCCGCACAATGTTATTAAATATAAATTTATTATGTTAAAAAATGTATATAAAAGATATGCAAATTAAGTACTCTCAGAACGTCGGAAATGTATATTTTCGTAGAAAAATAAATGAAATGATTAAGTTGTCATCTATCCGTGCATTCGCACATGTTGCACAATGTCGTTATAAATAGTAAATAAATATAATATAGTGATGGTTAAGAAATGTATATAAAATATATACAAATTAAGTAGTCTCGGCCCGTTGAAAATGTATATTTTAGTAGAAAAATAAATGAAATAACTAAGTAGTCATCTACCCGTACGTTCGCACGAGTCGTGTAATATATTTATAAATAGTAAATAAATATAGTACATTGATGTTTAAGAAATATATATAAAAGATATATAAATTAAGTAGTTTCTACGCGTCGAAAATATATATTTTAATAAAAAATTAAATAATTAAGTGTGATCTTCCTATGCATTCGCACGGGTCACGCAATATTTGTATAAATAGTAAATAAATATAGTGTAGCGATAGTTAAGAAATGTATATAAAACATACAATTAAGTAGTCTTGGCACGTCAAAAAATATACAAATTAATTGTAAGTTATCAATATGTAGAAAAATTGTGTCAATAGTTGAATTTTTCCGTTTATAAAAATATTTGTAACTTATTATAGTTTATAAAAATAATTGTGACGTATTCCTGTTTAGAAAAATAATTGTATCAACATACAAATTTTTTTTCGTATATAAGCGGCTTGATACGTGTAGTAATAATGATCATTTTAATTGATTTAATATTTTATAGATTTAATGGTATGAGAATGCCATTTTAATGTGAGAGAGATGACGTATATTATGAGAATGTTATTTTTACGTGAGAACATGAAAATAAGTCTGAACCATTAAATTTTAAAATAAATTATGGATATTATATTCATTTTTTCTCTCTCCTCCATCATTTATTTTAATAATAGAGGAGAGAGAGAAAAAAATGACACATAATCTCCACCATTGATTTTAAAATCTAATAATTCAGATTCATTTTCGTGTTCTCACATAAAAATGTCATTCTCATATGATACGTCCTATATATATATATATATATATATATATATATATATATATATATATATATATATATATATATATATATATATATATATATATATATATATATATATATATATATATATATATATATATAAAGAAAATACGATCAATTAGACATATATCTGAAATGATTCAAAAAATTTAAAATACTTAAATAATATTTAAAACATCAAAGTTATTCTATCGGTTTTGCACATGATAATTTATGTTATATTACGTGTTCTACACTTATTAAGAGTTGAATAATTGTCTCGAACACTTAATATGAGTTGAGTAATTGTCTCAGAGTATAACAATAGTATTTGAATTTAAAAAATAAATATAAAGAAAATTGAATATTGCAAAAGATGAATGTGTAAGAAATGAAATTGTAAAAGAAGTTACCAATATATCAGTTGTAGTTGTATGAAAACTAAAAAAAGTGAATGTTTTTTTTTTTAATTTAGAATCTGGTCAAGAGAGAAATGACATTAAAAAAAGTCATAGCAAATTTAAGTACTAATTATTTTTTTTTTACAAAAACCAACTTAACGACTTTCATTCAACAAAACAATATCAATACAAGGAGATAACATATTAAGTATACTACGCCTAGACCAAGAATTGGTCGTCTTAGCTAACAAATGGGCAACCGAATTCGCTTGGCACTTCATGAACTTCACCTCAAAGGAGGAAAGGAGAGTAACAAGTTCTTAATAATTTTAATAATAACATTAAACTCAGAGTTTCCTAACTACTTAGAGTAAACAGCATGGACTACACGTTGACAATCACTCTCAAAAACAACATGGGACAACTGTAAAAAAATAGCATTCTGGATCGCTTCCTTCAAGGCCAAAGCTTTGGCCTCTATGACCGATAAAAGGCCTACATCCCACGCCACACCTGCAGTTTGAAATCTCCCCATATGATCCCTGATACACCAACCTCTGTTAGTGGTTCCATATATGTTATTGAAACTCGCATCAATATTACATTTCACCTGACCGTACAATGGCGGATTCCAACTTTCTGGAACCGTAGTAGTGTTTACGGTGATTTCCGGTAAACAACCGCTAGTCTTCCAAACTATAGAATATACTTTGGTTACTCGCAGGATCGACTAGATTGATCCTAGGACATAGTAAAAAATGTTGTTATTTGTGATGAATTGGTTCATATTGGTTGATTACTTGATCTTCGATATTAGAAATAAATAGACAAAATGTAAAGACTAACAATCACCTTGTTATACACGTAAATATAACTCTGGCGAAAGATAGAGTAAAGATAAACTTGCAAGAAACTTAACGTACAAGAATGTAACTTGCAGAAAGTAAAGACTTCGAAATAAGTTTAAACGAAAGATAAAGTTGCAAGAATATAAATGGCTGAAATGTAACGAAAGATAGAAAAATATTGAAAAGATACTTGCATAAAGATGAATACAAACGTATTTAAGATGGTGGTGTCATACGTACATTTCTCAGCGAACTCGTTCTCTTAACGCTTGATACTTGAGTTATTTGTGAGTGATTTGTACAAAATGAACACACGGAATCCTAACATTAAGACCCTTATTTATACTAATTTCGACCCTAATGGTCCTACACTAACATGATGCCACGTTGCTCACATGCATACGCTTCGAATCCCTGGGGCGCCATCTGTCCTTATTCGGTTTCACAGACTCTTTCGAAATTCAAATCCTCCCGCCTGAATCCTCTTTCGATACGTGGCAACATGATCAGAACCGAGAATGCTACGAAAACACGCCAAGCTTCAGTACCCTTCGTATTTCGTAAAAACGCTTAAGTCTTAAAGATAATTTACTTCGAACTAGCTCCAATACTTATTATCTTTGTTTCAACTTAAACAACATCCTCGAACATGGTCATCAATAGCCATTTTATTTCTCGAAATGGTCATCAGTAACCATTCTTCCTTGAACTTTAATCCTTCAAAGAACATTTTCTTCAAACGAAATCTCCAGCCAACAAATTGCCCCCAATAAATGCCTATTTCGAAAGCATGAGAAATATGCGTTTCTTGTCGTGATGAGATTTCGTCTTACTTATTCTTTAGAGTTCCAAGACAACTGACTAACGTCATAATCATTTAAGACTCAACTTTCAAAACGTCTTGTCATTTTCAAAAACGTCTCCTCAGAACGTGCATTCCCACGTTTTGTCATTACTTATGATCATTACTCCTATATACTAGGAGTAAGGCTAACAACTATTCGACCGTTGTTGGATTAAATCAATGCTTGCCGCGTGTCCTTTGACGCTTACCCAAAAGATTTGAAAGTGTTTCCGTTAAACCTTTAAATACTTGAACCTTTGCCTTCACACAACTTCCACTTTCATTCTCCTACGATTACCACAGAAAAGAAATCCTCTTTGGTTTTGTTTAATTCAATTCTTAAATCAAACTCATCCATGGCGTCTTCTTCAAATGCTCTCCAACCTATTTAAAAGCTTCAAAATCCCACACAGATAGGGAATCAACAACACATTCCAGACCTAAATGCTGCAGAGGCTCACGCTATCTATGCTTCTCAGGTAATCATTCCTTTTGAACTTTCTGGAAAAACTCATGCCTTCATGGGTCCTTTACCCGGAGGAAACAACCCTTCTCTGGGTAAATTTTTCCCTTCTTATTATAAAACTAGGCCTTTGGTTAGTAAGAACAAAATAGATGAAGATGGCCATCCAATCTTAGCTAGACCTGACAATGCAGATGATACTTCGATTGAAGCTACTGCGGCCTTAGAAAAAATTAGGTTAAACTACGTAACCAATTTCGTGAAAGTCTTTAGGTCAATTCCTTTAGCAAAAGATCCGGACCTGTATTACGCTTGGTTAACCAAAGTAGAAAAACAAAAGGCTTCATTTTGGAAGGAACTAGGGATTTATAACCTAATCCAGTTATCCAAAACAGGTTTAAAATACAACCAAACCATGTTAGTAGCATCAGTACACTTCTGGGATGCTTCTCACAATACTTTCCACCTTCCTTGTGGAATGATTACCCCTACTCTCTTCGACGTAGCCGCTATCACCGGGCTTCGAGCAACTGGGGAAATCTTCGATCCCAACTTCATGGATATCGACACCATCCATTTCAATGAAGCGACAGTCACCTATACTGCTTTTATACAAAGATACCATGTCCAAACGGCTACAGAAGTCACGGATGAAGAACACATTGCATTTCTAGCACTCTGGCTTTCGAGATGCGTTTTTTGTTCTAGGTCTATCCAAGTGGCAAAGAGATATCTTTGTATGGCTAACCAGATAAATGCTAGGAAAAAGTTAAACTTAAGCCAGTTAATTCTAGGATTCCTTTACGAGAATCTTGGTGAAGCAACAGATCTTGTCAAGAACTACAAAACAGGATCTCTTCTTTTTGCTGGCCCCTTCTGGTTGTTGCAACTATGGCTCAATGCCACTTTCGAGGATCATCTCCCATACAAAGGTGTTGTGAATGAAGAAGATTTAGCTATTAAAAAATCGAATAGTGGAAGGAACCAGATTGGCTCACCTAACTCCAAAAGAAGAAACGGGAAAGCTTCGCGAAACCTTTTTAGCGTACATGATGATGTTTGTTAAACGTTATCAATTTAGTCCTTCCATGGCTCCCTTCGTAAAAAGGACAGTAGGTCCTGAATGGTTCATTCGAGAATTTCCAGCAACTTCTCCAGACCAACAAGCCGAATCCATGGTTATTTGGGAGGCTTTCCTCACTCCTAAACTGTTATACCACCGACTTCGATCTCCCAAAAGCCATTTCTGTCTCCTTTGCTACCAACCAAATCTGGTATCAAGACAATTTGGGTTGGTTCAACTGAAACCAAAATGTATGTATGACAAAAGGAATCACATGTGTCTACACACTCTGCATTTAACTGAAGATGAGTATGAGTCCAAAATCTCTAAATACGTCGGCATCATAACTCTCTCTCCCATCCCCTTCGAACCTGCCTTTTACTCTACCATAGATTTTCATCAATGGTAGACAGATTATTATACTACGCAAATCTTCGATGCTGAAAGCCTTACTCAAGAACTAACTGAAGCTTTTGCTGATGTGCAGGCGAACTTCCATAAAGGTACTTCGACTCATATTAAAGAAATACAAGCCTTTCAAAAATTCTTTGAAACTATTTACAGGCCTGATGATCTTAGTCGGACCGTTCGTGAAGCTGCGGTCACTTTACGTGAAAAGTTTTCTGCTAAACTGGATAAGTTAAAATTGCCCACGTATGTTCGACCTTAACTACGTTATGAAGTGGCTTTTAAACTTAATCCTCCAAAATTCCCTCCACTACCTAGTGCTGATTTTGGTGTGGCTCTAAGTCCTCCTTTTCCAGACTGGTTTGTGTGTGGGAATGTTCCCAAAATTCTTTGCGAACAATCTAAAAAATGCGCTGAACGGGTGGTTCCGACTAAGCACACCTTGGATAATTTCAATGGACATCTTCATTTAAGTCTTGAGCATGTTCGTGTTTTGACTCCTATACCTGAAGGTTGGAGTTTGGATTATCCTTCGACTAACTTTCTTTCTTTTCTCAAATACTGACTTCTATTTTGTTCACAACTGTGAGTCGAAAGAGGGTTATTAAGGAAACCCCTGCACAGAAAGGCGCTGGAGCCTCGAAAAGCACCAAGACAAGTGGGAGTGATTCTGTCACTACTAGCAAAAAACCCACGGTATGGACATACCTTATATTCTAACTTGTGCAATTTTATGAATATCACTCACTTTGATTAATGTGCATTTTCAGAGTTCGAAGCCTCCGACACCTTCAAAACGGAAAGTTTCTCCCACTAATGCTTCAGATGATGAAGATAGATCCCCTCCTCATACAAGACAAGCAGCGAAGAAAAGACAAAAGGCTACCGTTCCTTTAACTAAAGAAAAGGGATCTGGGACTTCGAAGCTTGCTTCCGCGAGTGATAAGGTATCTTCTGAAGAATCTCCTGTGAAGGTTACTAGCACTATCCCAGTTGTGGAGAGCCATAACTCGAGCCCAGATAATATCCCAACCAAGGTATTTGGATTTCATAACATAACCACTTTTCATACTTAACTTCAACTGCTAAGTTTACATCTTACCTTGTAAATGTAGGATGACGTGGGCACAGCCACTTTTGATCTCAACACCTCAAATCTCAATATTGATCTTGATAATCTTCAAGGTACGCGTTCGTCCCCTTTTTAATTGAGACACCAATTTTTCAAATTTCCTGTCTTAACAAGTTTTAATTGCACGTACAGGTATTCCTCGACGTAAATCTCTTGCTCTTTCTACAGTTCTCGAAGATGTTCATCCTATTGCAACTATCGTTCCAACTGTGCATGCTGAAGAAAGTCATTCAAATGATGCTTCTCCACCTACCCATCAAGACAAAGACATGGAAGAAAATCCTCAATGTTCTAACAATGGTAATATAGTTGAGCAGCCAACTGGAAGCGAAGACACTATCTCTGAACATGAGGCTGCGGATGAGGCTTCCAATTTGCCTGTGCCAGATAAGAATGAAACTTCGACCTTCGGGACTACAGTTACTCCTGTGGCTACTTCGAAGCAGACCCCTGCAGTGCTTACTCCTACAGAACTAGAGCAACTCAAGAACACTGATCCTGTAAGCTTCCTCAAGACTATAATGAATGCTGATAATGTTTCGCCTATCAGGCTTGAAACTTCTTCGAATGTCTTGGCGGAAGGTGGTAAGAAGGATGATATTCCAGACCTCCTTCGCCAAATAAAGGAAAAGTTCTTTGAAACCAACCTCGTCGAAGGTCTGAGCAAGGATTCCACCAGCTGTTTTAGTTTGAGCAATCTTTTGAAGAAGGTGGATTTACTCTTGGTATCAGAGGAAGTCTCACAAGTAATCGTCTCGCTGAGTTTGCTGATTGAACAACTTCAAGCTGAAATTCTTCGAAAGCGAAACGTTGATGAACAACTCAAAGCAAAAGTGACTTCTCATAGTTCTTCGTGGAAAGCTGCTGGTGATGCAACAAAAAAGGCTGATGCCCTTAAGCTTGAGCGTTCGAAACGCCAAAAAGAATATGAGACTTGTAGAGCAAATATTGAATCCTGGGAACAAGAAATTAAACGCCTCGAAGAGCAGATAAAAACTGCCAGGTCTCGCCAGGAGGAAATCAAACAATCCCAACAGGAAGAATTGATTGAAGTGGCGCAGTTGGGGATTCGACACCTCGAGACGACACAGAGATTAGTGCCAGAAATCGAAGAGCTAAAAAAACAACAGGCATTAATCGAACGCCGTCTGTCTCTATGGGAATCCCAATACTCCAAGATGAAAGATAATCTTCCTAAGGACTTTGATTAATTGTTTTAACCCTTGTACTATTTTTGTATTTCGTACTTAGTCTTTATTTTGTAATCAAACTATCCAAGGAATGTATGTGCCATTTATCTTTCAATCCTCCATACGTTATATTTTGCGACTGTCACAAATAACATTTTAACAATTCCTAAAATTGTCAAAAATTCATTTTCCCACTATCATATTGACCCTAATAGTGTACCCACGTGACATGATTACTCTTTGCAGCCTCTCAAGCCTAGACTTGACGTTTCTACTTCTCTAGCCGCAACCATCATTAAATGATGACATCACTTTTCCAAGACGTCTACTTGAGACGTGCGTGTATTAGTTTCTAAAATGATTACACTTCAACTTCCAAGGCGGGAAACGGCGGAGTCCATAACTTCTCTTGGGGAAACCAAACGCGGTCCAATCAAAACTTAAAGAATAATCACTCTTTTATGGCCAACGTCCTCTATATAAGCCTTAGTATTCTATTCATTTCTTCATCCTCTTTCCATATTTCTCTCAGAGTTTTTCTCTCCTCTTCTTGTACTTCTTTGAACACAGAGTTTGAAGAATTTCTTTCTTGTACTCCCTCATTTACAATGACACCTTTAACTAATTCTATTATCAGATCTTCTATCAAGAAAGAATTCAAACTTTCTGTAGAAGAGTTCGATGAGAACGAAATCAATGTTGACGCACTCTTTGCCAACCAACAACTACGGGTTTACCAGGGAATCCTGGAGGGATCTGTTTATCCAAACATGTTGGCATACTTCTGGATGTTTGCGTCCCTCCGTATAGATCCAGAAGGAAGAACCACCATTGTGTCTTAGGTTCGAAGAGCCCGTATCACCATTACTCCCTCGACTATCTCTGAATTGTTAATATGCGATAACTTTGGAGAAATGTTTGATGATAACACCTTCAGCATGACCACCTCTGATGTCTTGAGGGCCCTTGTTATACCCCAAAATTTGCCCGCATCTTTTTCAAGAAAACTCCAATCTGAAAATTAAGAGTCTCATATAATCATGGATTTTTATTCCAACAAATATCCTGACATATGAAATACTTAGTTTTAAAATTTTTCTTATACAGTAATTTGGCTTGCAGTTGAATTTATTCTTACGCAAACGCCAAATACTGTTTATTACTTCACACATGCTATTTTATTTATTTACAAATAAATAGTACTCACACAATTGGTACAGAGTTAAATCTTTTTGCAGGCGCAGAATCAGGAAACTCAGACTGTACTGGTAACAGTCAATCGACAGTCAAACTGCTGGCAGTACAATTCTCAGTGTTTTGTACCATCAATCAAATCAATCTTTCACAATTCAAAATTCCAAGATTTTTGTTCTAGAAGTCTTCTGAATATCACGCGATTAGCAGAGACTCAACACTGCACAAAAATCAGGTACGCTTCACTGTCTCCTACACAAACAGTCCCTGACTAGGGTTTTCTTGTTTTTACAGGAGAAACAAGCTTTTGAGACCTCAAATGGATTTCATGCACATCCATATATCTCAAAGTACCATCATACAAATTTTCAAACTTCAATTCACTCAGACGCACCGTCAGCAACTCAAACAGTCAACAGACGACCCGTTTGACCAAAAAAGTCAACAGACAGTCAAAAATGAAATTTTTTGTCAAAGTCCATATTTTGTCAAAGGATTCATCATTTGATCATTGGATGATCATAATTCATCAAGGAAAGATCAAAAATCAACAAAACCCTAAGATTCAAAATTAGGGTTTTTGCCTGAAAAGTCAACTCAACTTTGACTGGTCATAACTCTCTCATCCTTCATCCAAAAAATTCAAACCAAATCTCATTTTGAAGGAAATTCAATTATCTTTCAAATGCAATTGATCCCATGGTCATTGCATTCACCATTTGAAAAATATGACCAAAGACATTACAGGTCATTTTCAAAGTCAACAAAAAGACACTTTTTTCAAAAGGACACACAAGGAGCATCAAAAATCATTTTGACATGAGACAAAAGAAATTGGTTAGAGGACTCTTTGAGGTTTCCAAAAAGTGCAAGAACTCCTTCATATGACAAAAATTGAGGGATTTACACCTTGTTGAAGTTGGCTAAATTTTGGGAAAATGCATGAAACCAACATTGCTCAAAAATGTATTTTTTCCAAATGGGGCCAAGTTTTCATGATTCAAACATCATTTCCATAATATTATGGGCCTCCCACGACCAAGACAAGGCCCATACCATTTTTATCCATTTTTGGCATAATTTTATCTTATTTTAAGATTAAATTAAAAGGAAAAATGAATGGATAATGGTTAGCTTACAATCTAAGCATGACTCACCCAAGGAATCTCTGATTTTCTACAGAGAATTGAAGAGCAAGGCAAGAGCATTGAAGAGAAGAAGACTTGGTCAACAATTCAAAGGTTTTTAATATAAAAAATCAAGAATTCCACAAAGGCAACTAAAGGCTTCTTAGCTTCAATTCTAAGCACTTCAATGCCTATATATAGGCTACAATACTTCAGCAATGAAAGGGAGAACGAATTCAGAATCAAACTCTTGCTTGTAATACATTTGTAACCTCTTAAAATATTCAAAGAATTTTGAAATTCGAATTCTAAGTTTAAGTTAGTTTCAATACAAAATAAACACTCAAACACGTTCCTTGAACTTCACTGAACCTATCCAGATCATTTGCAAGCTTTGAAACTCATTGAATCAAACACTACAGGTCACGATTTGTCCAAACTAAAACTGACTTATATCTCATAACACAAGCATATCTAGCACGATGTAGACATATATTTGAACTTGGTGTGGTGTGTAGATCATTTCTGGAACTTTAATTGACTTTTAGACGCTTACACACGAAGTTACCATTCTAGGGTTCATAATCTCAAAATTAGGGCTTTCTGAAATAGGCAAAATTAGAGGATCTAAGTGGTACCATTGAGTTCGTATGGATCAGACGAGTTGAATGGATAGGTCGCGCCAAATTTATTTTTACGTTTGACCCTATTCGCTATTTTGCAGGTTTAAGCATCATGTATTATAGCGCTTTTTTACAAAAGCGCTGTTATAAGTGTTGTCTGGAGGTTGAAGACGAAGACGTGTCTCCCCCCCATTGGTTCAGACGCGCGCGTGTTTTTTTGAATTTGTCTCTGATTCTGTGCTTTGCAGGTGTAACTTTTACCACGTGCCTCAATGTCTGGACCATCTGATCTCATTTAATGAACCATCCAACGCCTCAGAATGAATCCTCATACCATGGACTCTCAGATTAATCACACATGATCATGTATCCTTTTATTTTCTATTTTATTTTAATTTTCTTTGCAAAATTAATTAAAAATAGTTTTAAAAATCCAAAAAATACACAAAAAATATTTTTAGACTTCTAAAATAATATATTATTTTCTGAAATAAAAATATTTTATTTTTCTTCAAAATTTCAATATTTTGCATAATTAATTAGTATATATTTATATATTTGCTTTTTAATTATTCTAACCAATCAAAAAATCATAAAAAAAATTATTCTTTATATAAAATATTGTTTATATATTATAAACTAATTTTGTACATATTTTGAATAATTTTCTCTCTAAGTTTTAATTATTTGTATAATTATTTGCATAATTATGTTTTAATTAGCTTAATCAATTTCAAAAATTCCAAAAAAAATTAGTTTTGTTTTAAAATTAATTGACAAATATTTTGTACATATTTTAAACTTAATTTCTAGGTTTAAATCTATTTTCATCTTTTTTCTTCATTTTAATTTAATTAATCATGCATTAATTATAATTAAAATCATTCATAAAAAAATCCAAAAACATGCCTTTTATTTTTCTTGCAATTTAAATTCCTAGATAAATGTATAGGATGTCAAATTCATGTAAATAGGCTAGTTTACATTTCCTGCACAATCGATGTAATAGCGTAGATTTACTTTCCGCACTTTACATTTCCGCATTTTAATTTCCAGCAAATATAAACTGCGTGTATGTCAAAGATAAAATTGAACCGTTAGATCACTAACTTCAAAGATAAAATATCTGAATCCAATCACAATCACACTTGCACCTCTTAAGGTAATCCCTTCTCATTCTTTTCAAAATCAAAGTCAAAATTCCACTGTTTTGAGTACAAAATCGAACCTTTTGTTTATATCCGGTGAAAGGATAGATTTTTAAAGGAAATAAGGATAAAGACCTTACAACTCAGGGTAGACCTCCTAGTTTGCTTGCTCAAATCAAAACAAACAAAATTCTCATACACTGTTGTTTTTTCAAAACTTTCCAAAAAGACAATACTTTGTATACATCCAAACACGGATCATTACACAGTTAACGTTCTTTTCAAAACATCTTTCGAAAGATAAACAAACATTTTGTATACATCCCCAAAAGGATCATTACAAAATTCAGTTTACAAAGGTATTTGAAACCACATATGAGCATTCTAAAGCAATTGAAAAGTAATCGAAAAACAAGTGAGCTAAGCAAACTTAAGAGCCCATGGATAACCATGGATACAAAGGGTGCTAACACCTTCCCTTTGTATAACCTACCCCCTTACCCAGAATTTCTTAAAGGTCTTTTTTCTGTTTCTTTTATAAACCTTTCCTTAATTGGATAAAATAAAAGGTCGGTGGCGACTCTGTGAATTTTCAAAAAAATGCGAAAGCATAAGCGATAAAAAAGAGTCAGTTCACGTATCTCTCCCGCTCAGAGGTATGGCCCGAAAAAAACGGAGGTCCACAGAACTGGCGACTCTGCTGGGGAGATACTTTCAAAAAAAAACAAAATGTTTTCAAAAGGGGTTACCTTAAGAGAATAAGTCACTTCGATGTTTTCAATTGTTTGACTTGATTGCTCTATTTTTCAAAGGTTTGTTTGGGTATTTTGCTTGTGTGAAAGATTCTAACCCGAATCTCGAGATACCTTAAGTATATGACAATAGACCAAGGAAACTGTACGGCATGTACCGATGCGGTTGATCTGGTAGTCATCGTTAGTGCAATACTTTGGTTTATACTGATATCCCTTGAAAACGATCAAGGAGTATATTAGGCTTCCGAAATGTCATTAAACACTAATTTGTCTTAGAACCTTTTTAGTTGAACTTGACTTGTGGCCTATTAAGTGGCTAGCTTTGAAATTGATCGAAGTTAGTTATCCTCGAGGAATATTTTGATCGGCCGCTCGAGCGCCGTATTGAGATGTTACTTCCAAGGATCATAGAACCCGAATACTATTCTAGGACAGGTTTTAACCAACTCAACTTCAGTGTGGAGGGTATCACCTATCAGCTCCATGCAAGCCTTTAAACCTAAGGCTATTGTTTGATTTGTTTTTGTGTGCCACATGTTTGCATCATAAGCATATCATTTTCTCACAAAACACTTCAAGGATCAAAGAGTTTACCTTTGTTTTTGCAGGTAATGGCTCCCGCCACCCGAGATTACATCCGAATCAACATCCCAACGGTACCATCTGAACTAAAAGACTTTGTGTCAGAATTCCCCAGGAATGTTCAATTCACCGAAAGGCATGGTCACTTACTCCATTTGGTTACCTCAAAATTTGAAGAAGACATGATACGGGTCCTGTTCTAGTTCTTTGACCCTGAACATCATTGCTTTACCTTTCCTGATTACTAGTTGGTACCCACTTTGGAAGAATTCTCTGAACTAATGGGATTGCCTGTTCGAAATCAATTACCTTTCACTGGTTTAGAAAGGATTCCAAAACCTGAAGTCATTGCTGCTGCTTTACATCTGCGAAAATTAGAAATCGAGTCCAATTGGGAAACAAAGAGTGGAGTTAAGGGTTTGCTTGCCAAGTTCTTGTTGGAAAAGGCTCGACTACTGCTAGAAAACAAAAGTTATCCAGCTTTTGAGGAAGTTATGGCACTTTTGATCTATGGGTTGGTTTTATTCCCAAATCCCGACCAGTTCATAAGTGCACACATCATCAACCTTTTCCTAATCCGTAACCCGGTGCCAACATTGCTGGGAGACATTCTACATTCTCTACACACTCGTACCATGAAGAAACGAGGAACTCTCATGTGCTGTATACCACTACTGGCTAGATGGTTTACATTTCATCTTCCCCGATCAGTGTTGAGAAATGAACAAAGAATGAAATGGTCTCGCAGGATTATGTCTTTGTCTCATTCAGATATCCGGTGGAACAACTTCTTTCAAAGAGACATTACTATCATTGATCATTGTGGAGAGTACCCTAATGTGCCACTCCTTGGCATCAAAGGAGGCATCACTTACAATCCCTCTTTAGCTCTACGCCAATTCGGATATGCAAGGAGCAACGGTC